>NC_056456.1:30040341-30172841 GCF_018296145.1 Oncorhynchus tshawytscha | reverse complement strand
AGTGCGTGCAACACCATTTTGAAGCATATTCTTGCATTTGTTCTTGGCTTTCTTCTGCCTCTCCTGCCTCTGCTGCCTCTGCTGCCTCTTGGTCCTGGTGAAGAGAACAATCAGAGACGGAAACAAGCTAAGTGGTTCTCAAGACATTTTTTGAATCTGTCAGGTGACCAAGCCATCTCCCAATTCACTTAGCCTCTGCTTACTAACGAACTCGTTGATTTTTCATGTTTGTGTTTGGTGGTCTCTTACCCAACAGAGTGGTCTAGGCATGGACACTAGACAAGCTTCCTGAATTGGAGTGAAGCATTTGTGGCATTTTCTTTGCGATGTTTAGCTTGACTTTCACCTGCTTCTTAGTTCTTAAACTCTGAGGTCAGAGGAGAGAAGGGTCAGAGGTGGAAACAAGAACACTGGTTCTTATTAAATGTGTTATTTTCTTTGTTTCTCTCCAGAAATGGAGGAGGATAAGGTCTAGGATGTTGGAATGGTGGTGTGTCCCTGTTGAGAGTGATTACATATTGTTATTCCACAAGAGGAGACTAGACTCATGGCTCCTACGGGGGAGCGACACATTTCCAGATTCTTCCTGTGTCTTAATCCATGAACTCTGAGGCTAGAGGAGAGAAGCATCAGAGAGTGGAAATCATTTCTAATAACGAACACAAAAGACAGGACCTCTTTGAGTGCTGCATTTTGGATTTGACAAAATCGGTAAGAAAAAGTGATTGGAAGTGTTTTATATAGGCATACATGTACACTATATTGGGTCGTAGACTAGAGGCAAGCAGGGGTTTGTGATTGCATGTTGTTATACTATATAAGGAGAAGAGAATGTCCATTTAATGTCCTTTAAATCTGTCAGGTCACCAAGCCATTTCTCAGACTTTGTTTACTGAGGACCTCTGGTTCTTCATAATTTGTGTTTGGCCGTCTCTTACCCTGTTGGGTCCCTGAAGACACATCTTGATTCCCATGGGTCCCATGGCTCCACTACGAGAGCGACATATTTCACTGTTTCTCTTGCATTCACTCCTTACTTCCTCCTGTGAATTCTGAGGGCAGAGGGTAGAAACAAGAACAGTGGTTCTTATCAAATTTGTTTTCTGAACACAAAGTTGTGGGTTAATTGTTTCTCACCTGCGGTGGTGGTGGTGGTGGTCGTGGTATGACTGGAGAGGATCCTTCCTGTTGAGATTACATAGTGTCATACTTAGCTAGAGTAGTCTTAGATAGCTATCTTGTGCTGATGAATAATGCACATTGGTTTTGGTAAGGGGAGGGCAGCACCATGTAACCATGGAAATTGCTTCGACAACACCGTGATGTAACTTCTCTGGCACCGGAACTGTTTCCTCAGATAAGATAAGGAGTTGATATTATCTTTAACACACACAACTATATCAGTATGATATTACACAGTACAACAGTTGCATCCTCATTGATAACAGGAAACAGTTATAGAGAAAGGAACTTCTGAAGTAAAAAAGAACTCTGAACATAACCCTGGTAGATATGTGAATATGATAGCAATTGATCTATCCATACATGAAACACGTAGCAGCGTTGCAGTTTCTTTACACAGACTGGTGCGTCTGGCACCTACTACCATACCCTGTTCAAAGGAACTGAAATATTTTGTATTTTCATGTCTTAATTGTCTCAAGTCTTAAATATCCTTCTTTATCCTGTCTCCCCCCCCTTCAGATACACTGACTGAAGTGCATTTAACAAGCGACATCAATAAGGGATCATAGCTTTCACCTGGATTCACCTGGTCAGTCTATATCATGGACTGAGCAGGTGTTCATAATGTTTTGTATACTCATTGTAGATGCCACACGAAGTTGAAGCCTGAACATGCACACATTTATATATTTTTGTAATATCATAAATATTCTGTAGAACATGTATTGATTACTTTATGTGTGACCTCAGTGGACAAACCCACAATGACTCATAATGCTCCCCGGCCCCAAAGTTTGGTAGAACCATATACTGTAGACAGGCCTACAATAATGATTAGTGTTCTATTTAGTTCTGTATGTAGAACACAGTAAAGAACAGAGGATTAGAATGTCTTACCATGGCTTGGTTGGTTTGCAAGGCTGCCGTCCGTCTGTCTGGTCCAGGGAGGGCCGTGGTGGAGAGCAGACAGACCTGCAGACACAGGAGACCCAGCAGCCACACAGCCTGCTCCATGCTGATGCACTGGAACCAGGCTACACACTCAAACCTATTTATACTTTTAGCACACAATTAGCACACTCATGCATGTATGCAGCACACTTACTTCCCATTTCACTCTCCCTCCCTCCCTCCCTCCCTCCCTCTCCTCCCTCCCTCCCTCCCTCCCTCCCTCCCTCCCTCCCTCCCTCCCTCCCTCCTCTCTCCTCTCTCTCTCTCTCTCTCTCTCTCTCTCTCTCTCTCTCTCTCTCTCTCTCTCTCTCTCTCTCTCTCTCTCTCTCTCTCTCTCTCTCTCTCTCTCTCTCTCTCTCTCTCTCTCTCTCTCTCTCTCTCTCTCTCTCTCTCAATGTAGTGCACTAATATCGTGGACCATGTAGGGAATAGTAGTGCATCATGTGACATTTAAAATGTATTTAAGTGTCACTCCACAATAATCAATGATTTTTAAACACATTGAGGACCACTCCTATGGAGTTTTAAAACACAAAAACAATCCTAGTCAAACATGGTACAGGCGTCATCTAGAATGCATTACATCATCTATACACATGTATGCATAAACAGTGGATAAAAGGGCAGTTAGGCAGTTATAACGGACCGTCTCCATTGAAGGATAAGATGGAAGGCTTTGGTGCAGGAATTTACATGATTGTTACTTGATAAAATGTCACATCATTTATTATGGTCATCAATACCGTTAACATGTTTCATTTGGCTGGAGAGCTGACATCATTTAGTTTTATAACCCACAGTAAAGCAAGGCATGTGACTGGGCTTCATGTGAAACAACCGTCCAGCAGCTTTATCCTCCAAAGACTCACTTCACTGGCTCAAAAAGCCTGGTCCCAAATCTGTTTCACTCTAATGAGTTGGCAAGACAGCACAAACAAATCTGGGACTGGGCTACAAAAAGAAAGCCTCCTTCCCCCAGGAAATCTCACAGTGTGAATGACTGACTGTTCACTGTTCCAGCAGGAGCTATGTGACTGTTCACTGTTCCAGCAGGAGCTATGTGACTGTTCACTGTTCCAGCAGGAGCTATGTGACTCTTCACTGTTCCAGCAGGAGCTATGTGACTCTTCACTGTTCCAGCAGGAGCTATGTGACTCTTCACTGTTCCAGCAGGAGCTATGTGACTCTTCACTGTTCCAGCAGGAGCTATGTGACTGTGAAGTTTCCTGGTTATGAGTTGTATTTTATTTCACCATCTCTTGCTGTTGAGCACATGTTTTCTGTCTCCTTTTCCATGTTGTGCTGAAGCGTGTATAGAATGCATTGTTTTCTTGTTGGGTTCAGTAGCCTAAAGCTATGAGGAGCAAAGAGATCAGGCTCCTGGCTATCTGAATGGGAGAAGAGTACCAGGAAGAAACCCTTGGTGAGCTTTGGGTTGGTCATCATGACTTACAAAAAATGTTATCAAATGTGCCCACACAGAACACATTTAAATGTACCAGTTCATTATTCAAGTCTAGTTGGCCAATATGATTATGGGGTGTTAATTAAACATTGTTCCATGAGAAGTTTTAACCCCAAAAATCTAGGTTTAGTTGCTCGTTAGAAATGGATGAAGGAAACTTAGAACATAATGCACTTACTCACACTCAGTGGAATATGTGTTGCTTTATTATATTCACTTTTGTCAATTAAATGAATATAGGCTAGTGTTTGTGATATTACTGGCGGGCTATAATACGTTATTGACAGTTCAGTCTACTGTGTACCGCGTTCATTCCAAGCAGGAAAATAACGGTTCATATCCAGTGATCTGATTCATAGACTCTTTAGCCAGCCGCGTACATCGCAGGTCTTGTCAGTTTAGTTCAGATGCCGCCCTTTCCTTACTGTAGGCTACAGAGAATGAAACTTTGGCTACTAGCTTTGGGCCTATGCATGAGTTGCCTAAAGAAGACAGTCGACATTCTGAAGAGACAAACATGAAATGGACTTAACTTACACGGATATGATCATGTAGCCTACAGTGTTTCTGGTGTTCATAAATCGTGCGCATGGCAGCTGACTTGCACAACATCGGGCCTGAGACCGGGGATTTGCTCACTGTACTGTGTGAACCTGAGAAGTAGCCTAGTACACGGATCCGGTGAGTTTCTTATTTATCTGCATTTCATGTTTCGATATAAGATAGATTTTTGTTGACGAATAAAAAGGTTATTATTACACCCTGTCAAAGTTATGGTAAATTTGGATATTACTAATGAGGATAGCCTAACAGCCCATTCTTCAATAACTGTTCATCATTACTATAATCACAAGGTAATACTGGTATAGCCTAATAACGAATTATTCACTCATGTACATTCCAACTTTCTCCCACTCATAAGCAAGCAATGCTGTTTTATAGTGTTGTCACTGTACTGTTTAAACATGTTCTTCTCCTGGGCTGGAGGATGTTCAAAAACCAGAGATACTGAAAGGATAAGCAGGACTGTACACACGCAAGCACGCACGCAAAACGGCATGATTCTTGTGGCTTATCAGATTAAAGTGAGTGTTCTTTCACCATTGGGTTTAAGGTGCTACTGTGCTGAGACCAGTTCTAGGCTACATCCCAAATGCAACCCTGTTCCCTATATAGTGCTCTACTTTTGACCAGAGTACTAATCACCCACTGTAGTTAGTACTTTAATCAGGAGTTATTAACAAGCCAGAGGTGGGTATCAGACCTGAGTGCAAATACTACTTGAAATAATGAAAAATATTTTAGCTGGTCTTGATTGACCTTACCTGGCCAGCAGTAGACATAATACACAAGACAGAATACAGACATGGAATTTGCACTACATACATTATATACAATATAAATAGAGTTCACATAGATACTTAAAGGATAAGTACATCTAAAGTGAGGATATGCCAATAATGGCGTGCCAGACGGCATCCCCAGCCGCATGCGCAGACCAGCTGGCTGGTGTGTTTACGGACATATTCAATCAATCCTTATCCCAGTCTGCTGTTCCCACATGCTTCAAGAGGGCCACCATTGTCCCTGTTCCCAAGAAAGCTAAGGTAACTGAGCTAAACGACTACCGCACTCACTTTCGTCATCATGAAGTGCTTTGAGAGACTAGTCAAGGACCATATCACCTCCACCCTACCTGACACCCTAGACCCACTCCAATTTGCTTACCGCCCAAATAGGTCCACAGACGACGCAATCGCAACCACACTGCACACTGCCCTAACCCATCTGGACAAGAGGAATACCTATGTGAGAATGCTGTTCATCGACAACAGCTCAGCATTTAACACCATAGTACCCTCCAAACTCGTCATCAAGCTCTAGACCCTGGGTCTCGACCCTGCCATGTTCAACTGGGTACTGGACTTCCTGACGGGCCGTCCCCAGGTGGTGAGGGTAGGTAACAACATCTCCACCCCGCTGATCCTCAACACTGGGGCCCCACAATGGTGCGTTCTGAGCCCTCTCCTGTACTCCCTGTTCACCCACAACTGCGTGGCCATGCACGCCTCCAACTCAATCATCAAGTTTGCGGACGACACTACAGTGGTAGGCTTGATTACCAACAACGACGAGACGGCCTACAGGGAGGAGGTGAGGGCCCTCGGAGTGTGGTGTCAGGAAAATAACCTCACACTCAATGTCAACAAAACAAAGGAGATGATTGTGGACTTCAAGAAACAGCAGAGGGAGCACCCCCCGATCCACATCAAAGTAGTGGAGAGGGTAGTAAGTTTTATGTTCCTCGGCGTACACATCACGGACAAACTGAATTGGTCCACCCACACAGACAGCGTCGTGAAGAAGGCGCAGCAGCGCCTCCTCAACCTCAGGAGGATGAAGAAATTTGTCTTGTCACCAAAAGCACTCACAAACATTTACAGATGCACAATTGAGAGCATCCTGTCGGGCTGTTTCACCGCATGGTACGGCAACTGCTCCGCCCACAACCGTAAGGCTCTCCAGAGGGTAGTGAAGTTTGCACAAAGCATCACCGGGGGCAAACTACCTGCCCTCCAGGACACCTACACCACCCGATGTCACAGGAAGGCCATAAAGATCATCAAGGACATCAACCACCCGAGCCACTGCCTGTTCACCCCGCTATCATCCAGAAGGCGAGGTCAGTACAGGTGCATCAAAGCTGGGACCGAGAGACTGAAAAACAGCTTCTATCTCAAGGCCATCAGACTGTTAAACAGCCACCACTAACATTGAGTGGCTGCTGCCAACACACTGACTCAACTCCAGCCACTTTAATAATGGAAATGCATGGAAATTGATGTAAAAATATATTACTAGCCACGTTAAACAATGCTACTTAATATAATGTTTCCATACCCTACATTACTCATCTCATATGTATATACTGTACTCTATATCATCTACTGCATCTTTATGTAATACATCTATCACTAGCCACTTTAAACTATGCCACTTTCTTAACATACCCTACATTACTCATCTCATATGTATATACTGTACTCGATACCATCTACTGCATCTTGCCTATGCCGTTCTGTATTATCACTCATTCATATATATTTATGTACATATTCTTTATCCCTTTACACTTGTGTGTGTATAAGGTAGTAGTTTTGGAATTGTTAGCTAGATTACTTGTTGGTTATTACTGCATTGTCGGAACTAGAAGCACAAGCATTTCGCAATGCTCGCATTAACATCTGCTAACCATGTGTATGTGACCAATAACATTTGATTTGATTTGAATAACAGTGGAAATATATGCATTCGGAAGTATTCAGATCCCTTGACTTTTTCCACATTTGTTACGTTACAGCCTTATTCTAAAATTGATTAAATAAATAAAAATCTCAGCAATCTACACACAATATCCCATAATGACAAAGTAAAAACAGTTTTTTTAGTGCACACCACCGCTAACCATTTCACATCGGTTACACTCACCCCCCGATCCACCTCTACACAGACAACACCATTCTGTATACTTCTGGCCCCTCTTTGGACACTGTGTTAACTAACCTCCAGATGAGCTTCAATGCCATACAACTCTCCTTCCTTGGCCTCCAACTGCTCTTAAATGCAAGTAAAACTAAATGCATGCTATTCAATCGATCACTGCCCGTACCTGCCCGTGGTGCTATCCCCCTACAAATACCTAGGGTTCTGGTTAGACTGTAAACTCTCCTTCCAGACTCACATTAAGCATCTCCAATACAACATTAAATCTAGAATCAACTTCCTATTTCACAACAAAGCATCCTTCACTCATGCTGCCAAACATACCCTCGTAAATCTGACCATCTCACCGATCCTCGACTTCGGCGATGTCAACTATAAAATAGCCTCCAACACTCTACTCAACAAATTGGATGCAGTCTATCACAGTGCCATCAGTTTTGTCACCAATTTCTGCTTTGGTCGCCTTTCCTTCCAGTTCTCTGCTGCCAATGACTGGAACGAACTGCAAAAATCCCTGAAGCTGGAGACTCATATCTCCCTCACTAGTTTTAAGCACCAGCTGTCAGAGCAGCTCACAGATCCCTGCACCTGTACATAGCCCATCTGTAAACAGCCCATCTATGTACCTGATCCCCATACTGTATTTATTTATTTTTCTTGCTCCTTTTCACCCCAGTATCTCTACTTGCACATTTATCTTCTGCACATCTACCATTCCAGTGTTCAATTGCTATATTGTAATTACTTCGCCACCATGGCCTATTTATTGCCTTAACTCCCTTATCTTACATCATTTGCACTCACTGTATATAGACGTTTTATTTTTATTTATTTATTTTTATTTTTATTGACTGTATGTTTTGTTTATTCCATGCACAACTCCGTGTTGTTGTATGTGTCGAATTGCTATGCTTTATCTTAGCCAGGTCGCAGTTGCAAATGAGAACTTCTTCTCAACTAGCCTACATGGTTAAATAAAATAAATGTAAAAATTAAAAAATCTATAATTGGAAGAAGCAATTACATAAATTCATCAAATGCCACGTCCATTAATCACATCAGACCAACAAATATTTTTTAACATCATCCATATAAGAATCACAGCAAATCTTTTGTATGATCTCTTGTACACTATTTTCGACCCAGCTGTTGGAACTTTGGCTTTCCTGGATACAGCCACTATATTGTGATCACTGCATCCAATGGGTACAGATACAGCTATAGAAAAAAGTTTTACAGTATTAGTCAAAATGTTATCGGTACATGTGTATGATCTTGTTCCTGTAGTGTTTGATAACACCCTGGTAGGTTGATTAATAACCTGAACCAGATTACAGGTTAGAGGTCGATCGATTAGGATTTTTCTACGCCGGTACCGATACCGATTATTGGAGGACCAAAAAAATACCAATTAATCGGACGATTTTTATTTATTTATTTGTAATAATGACAATACAACAATACTGAATGAACAGTTATTTTAACTTAATATAATACATCAATAAAATTAATTTAGCCTCAAATAAATAATGAAACATGTTCAATTTGGTTTAAATAATGCAAAAACAAAGTGTTGGAGAAGAAAGTTAAAGTGCAATATGTGCCATGTAAGAAAGCTAACGTTTCAGTTCCTTGCTCAGAACATGAGAACATATGAAAGCTGGCGGTTCCTTTTAACACGAGTCTTCAATATTCCCAGGTAAGAAGTTTTAGGTTGTAATTACTATAGGAATTCTAGGACTATTTCTCTCTGTACGATTTGTATTCCATATACCTTTGACTATTGGATGTTCTTATAGGCACTATAGTATTGCCAGTGTAACAGTATAGCTTCCGTCCCTCTCCTCGCTCCTACCTGGGCTCGAACCAGGAACACATCGACCACAGCCACCCTCGAAGCAGCGAAGCAGACTACTCCAAGTCTCAGAGCGAGTGATGGTTGAAACGTTATTAGTGCGCACCCCACCAAACTAGCTAGCCATTTCACATCGGTTACACTAGCCTAATCTTGGGAGTTGATAGGTTGATAGGTTTGAAGTCATAAACAGCGTAATGCTTGAAGCATTGCGAAGAGCTGCTGGCAAACGCACAAAATTGCTGTTTGAATGAATGCTTACGAGCCTGCTGGTGCCTACCATCGCTCAGTCAGACTGCTCTGTCAAATCATAGACTTAATTATAACATAATAACACACAGAAATACGAGCCGTAGGTCATTAATATGGTTGAATCCGGAAACTATCATTTCGAAAACAAAACGTTTATTCTTTCAGTGAAATACGTAATTGTTCTGTATTTTATCTAACGGGTGGCATCCATAAGTCTAAATATTTCTGTTACATTGCACAACCTTCAATGTTATGTCATAATTACGTAATATTCTGGCAAATTAGTTTGCAACGAGCCAGGTGGCCCAAACTGTTGCATATACCCTGACTCTGCCTGCAATGAATGCAAGAGAAGTGACACAATATCACCTGGTTAATATTTCCTGCTAACCTGGATTTCTCTTAGATAAATATGCAGGTTTAAAAATATATGCTTCTGTGTATTGATTTTAAGAAAGGCATTGATATTTATGGTTAGGTACAGTCGTGCAACGATTATGCTTTTTTCGCATATGCGCATTTGTTAAATCATCCCCCGTTTGGCGAAGTTGGCTGTCTTTGTTAGGAAGAAATAGTCTTCACACAGTTCGCAACGAGCCAGGCGGCCCAAACTGCTACATATACCCTGACTCTGTTGCAAGAGAAGTGGCACAATCTTTCTCTAGTTAAAAGAAATTCATGTTAGCAGGTAATATTAACTAAATATGCGGCTTTAAAAATATATACTTGTGTATTGATTTTAAGAAAGGCATTGATGTTTATGTTTAGGTACACGTTGGAGCAACGACTGTCCTTTTTCACGAATGCGCACCGCATCGATTATATGCAACGCAGGACACACTAGATAAACTAGTAATATCATCAACCATGTGTAGTGAACTAGTGATTATGATTGATTGTTTTTTATAAGATAAGTTTAATGATAGCTAGCAACTTACCTTGGCTTCTTACTGCATTCGCGTAACAGGCAGGCTCCTTGTGGAGTGCAATGTAAGGCAGGTGGTTAGAGCGTTGGACTAGTTAACCGTAAGGTTACAAGATTGAATAACCAAGCTGACAAGGTAAAAATCTGTCATTCTGGCCCTGAACAAGGCAGTTAACCAACCGTTCCTAGGCCGTCTTAACTGACTTGCCTAGTTAAATAAAGGTGTAAAAAAATATATAAATCGGTGTCCAAAAATACCGATTTCCGATTGTTATGAAAACTTGAAATCGGCCCTAATTAAACGGACATTCCGATTCATTGGGCGACCTCTATTACAGGCACTGGTTACAGTAAGAAGCTTGAGCGGACAGCTTGATGAAACAGCAGAGGGAGCACTCCCCTATCCACATTGACGGGACAGTAGTGGAGAGGGTGGAAAGTTTTAAGTTCCTCGGCGTACACATCACGGACACACTTAAATGGTCCACCCACACAGACAGCGTGGTGATGAAGGTGCAACAGCGCCTCTTCAACCTCAGGAGGTTTAAGAAATTTGGCTTGTCATCAAAAACACTCACAAACTTTTACAAATGCACAATTGAGAGCATCCTGTCAGGCTGTATCACCGCCTGGTATGGCAACTGCTCCGCCCACAACCGTAAGCCTCTCCAGAGGTTAGTGAGGTATGCACAACACATCACCGGGGACAAACTACCTGCCCTCCAGGACACCTACACCACTCGATGTCACAGGAAAGCCATCAAGGAAAAAGATCACCAAGGACAACAACCCTCCGAGCCACTGCTTGTTCACCCTGCTATCATCCAGAAGGCGAGGTCAGTACAGGTGCACCAATGCTGGGACCGAGAGACTGAAAAACAGCTTCTATCTTAAGGCCATCAAATCAAATCAAATTCATTTATAGAGCCCTTCTTACATCAGCTGATATCTCAAAGTGCTGTACAGAAACCCAGCCTGAAACCCCAAACAGCAAGGAATGCAGGTGTAGAAGCACTAGGAAGGCTAGGAAAAACTCCCTAGAAAGTCAAGAACCAAGGAAAAAACCTAAAGAGGAACCAGGCTCTGAGGGGTGGCCAGTCCTCTTCCGGCACATCCGGTGAACAGGTCAGGGTTCCATAGCCAGCAGCATACCACCCTGCATACCACTGCTGGCTTGCTTCTGAAGCTAAGCAGGGTTGGTCCTGGTCAGTTCCTGGATGGGTGACCAGATGCTGCTGGAAGTGGTGTTGGAGGGCCAGTAGGAGGCACTCTTTCCTCTGGTCTAAAAAAAATATCCCAATGGCCCAGGGCAGTGATTGGGGACACTGCCCTGTGTAGGGTGCTGTCTTTCGGATGGGACATTAAATGGGTGTCCTGACTCTCTGAGATCATTAAAGATCCCATGGCACTTATCGTAAGAGTAGGGGTGTTAACCCTGGTGTCCTGGCTAAATTCCCAATCTGGCCCTCAAACCATCACGGTCACCTAATAATCCCCAGTTTACAATTGGCTCATTCATCCCACTCCTCTCCCCTGTAACTATTTCCCAGGTCGTTGCTGCAAATGAGAACGTGTTCTCAGTCAACTTACCTGGTAAAATAACAGATCAATAAAAATAAATAGCTGCAGGCAGAACAGTTGAAACTGGAGCAGCAGCATGGCCAGGTGGACTGGGGACAGCAAGGAGTCATCAGGCCAGGTAGTCCTGAGGCATGGTCCTAGGGCTCAGGTCCTCCGAAAGAGAGAGAGAGAAAGAAAGAATTAGAGAGAGCATACTTAAATTCACACAGGACACCGGATAAGACAGGAGAAGTACTCCAGATATAACAGACTGATCCTAGCCCCCGACACATAAACTACTGCAGCATAAATACTGGAGACTGAGACAGGAGGGGTCAGGAGACACTGTGGCCCCATCTGACGATACCCCTGGACAGGGCCAAACAGGCAGGATGTAACCCCACCCATTTTGCCAAAGCACAGCCCCCACACCACTAGAGGGATATCTTCAACCACCAACTTACCATCCTGAGACAAGGCCGAGTACAGCCCACAAAGATCTCCGCCACGGCACAACCCAGACAGGAAGATCACGTCAGTAACTCAACCCACTCAAGTGACGCACCCCTCTTAGGGACGGCATGGAAGAGCACCAGTAAACCAGTGACTCAGCCCCTGTAATAGGGTTAGAGGCAGAGAATCCCAGTGGAGAGAGAGGATCCGGCCAGGCAGCGACAGCAACGGCGGTTCGTTGCTCCAGTGTCTTTCCGTTCACCTTCACACTCCTGGGCCAGACTTGAAGAGATGAGTCTTCAATAAAGACTCATGTGAGTCTGCGTCTCTCACATGGGTAGGCAGACGATTCCATAAAAATGGAGCTCCATAGGAAAAAGCCCTGCCTCCAGCTGTTTGCTTAGAAATTTTAGGGACAATAAGGAGACCTGCGTCTTGTGACCATAGCGTACGTGTAGTTGTGTACGGCAGGACCAAATCGGAAAGATAGGTAGGAGCAAGCCCATGTGTTATGATGTCTGTGTGTAGCTTGTGTAGGGGTATCAGGCGCAGGACAGCAGATATGAGTAAATAAACATAATTTACTCAAAATAGGCAAAAACAATACAATAAAGCAAGTCCACATAACGGACCGTATAACATACAAACAATTACTCACAAACAAACATGGGTGATCAGGGTTAAATAATGAACAAGTAATTGGGGGATTGAAACCAGGTGTGAAAGACAAAGACAAAACAAATGGAAAATGAAAAGTGGACCGGGGATGGCTAGAAGGCCGTCAACCGCCGACCAAACAAGGAGAGAGACCGACTTCGGCAAAAGTCGTAACACCATGTAATGCTTTGTAGGTTAGCAGTAAAACATTGAAATCAGCCCTTGCCATAACAGGAAGCCAGTGTAGAGAGGCTAGCACTGGAGTAATATGATCAATTCTTTTCATTCTAGTCAATTCTAGCAGCCATGTTTAGCACTAACTGAAGTTTATTCAGTGCTTTATCCGGGTAGCTGGAAAGTAGAGCATTACAGTAGTCTAACCTAGAAGTGACAAGTGCATGGATACATTTTTCTGCATCCTTTTTGGACAGAAAGTTTCTGATTTTTGCAATGTTAAGTAGATGTTGTGACTGTTTTGAAACTGTGGAGAGTGCTTGACTCTCTTCACATTTATCAGCCCAGGTGGCAGAACCTTTTGGCCTAACTAGAGCTTGTATTGTGGGAAAGGACAGCTCTGTTAACATTTACACTGATAGCAGGTATGCATTTGGTGTTGTTCATGATTTTAGAACATTGTGGAAGAACAGAGGGTTTTTGACCTCGTCTGGAAAACAGATTGCGCACGGTAACTATGTTTAGTCTCTCTTACAGGCTGTCCAGCAGCCCTCCTCTGTTTCTATAATCAAGTGTCAAGCACATTCTTCCTCTACCAACAACATTCCTCTGGGGAACGCTAAAGCTGACCATGCAGCTAAATGAACTGCTTCCTATTCTGTTTCCCCTTCCTACAGATGGCAGCAATTCCAGCTCCTACCAACCCTTTCTCTGTTGATGATGTGGTTGCTTTCCAGGCAACGGCTGATGATTCAGAGAGACGCAAGTGGGCTGGGTGCTGTCGTAAAGACGCATCGGGTGTATGGCTGGATGAGAGGAGTAGACCAGCCATGCCCAGTTGTACTTTCTATTTCATTGCCAAGTTAGCACATGGTCAGGATCATATGTCCAATGCAGGGATGGTGGATTTTGTAAATAAATATTGGTGGACAGTAGGTTTAACTGTGTTTGATTTGCACGACTAATAATATTGAACGCGGCATTTCAGTATCCCCCGCGTCCCATCCCAGGCCTGAAGGAACTTTTGAGCACTTAATGATGGACTTCACTGAGTTGACCCCTTGTGAGGGGAACAAGTATTGTTTGGTGATTGTTGACATGTTTTCTAAATGGATTGAAGCTTTCCCTTGCAGGACAGCCACAGCGGTTGCTATGGCGAAAGCACTTGTGAGAGAGATCATACCCAGGTGGGGTCTGCCATCAAAAATATTTTCCGACCAGAGGGCGAACCAATCTATGAAAATTAAATTAGTTAAATTGATTGGTGAAATAAGCCTGACATCGGTGAAAGTGCTTCCAATAGCACTGATGAGTATGAAAGGCAGATCCCATAGAGTCACTGGTCTCGCTCCACACGAGGTGCTGACTGGCTGTCCCATGCAAACGACAAATGCACCGTTCACCCAGAACAGGTTGTCCCTGCAAGGAATGGAGGGAGACATGGTTGAGTATTGTGCCACCCGTAACAGTGTTCTCAAGACTCTCTTTCCTCGAGTGAAGGCGTCTTTGCCGAACAGCTGAGCACTGTTTGAGCCTAGGTGATTTCGTGGTGGTCAAAGACTTCAGGAGAAAGTGTTGGGAGGACCTCAGTTGGAGAGGGCCATACCAAGTTCTTCTGACCACCCCCATTGCGGTGAAGGTTGCTGAGAGAAATACCTGGATCCACGTGTCACACTGCAGACGAGTTCCTGATCCAGAAGAAGATGGGGCTTCACCAGTTCCGGTGGTGCAGTGCGCCCCTCTGCATTAGTATAGGAGTGTTAATTAGAACAGTAGGTTGTCATCTTGTTGGAATCCAGGCAAAGGGTGAAATAAGTCCCAAAGGGGCCAATGCCGGTCCGGAATAGTGGCCCAGAAGTAGATGATCATTGGAGAAGGAGAGCCCTGTTGGGCCCTCATAACCCTGAGGAAAATCTGTTCCTCTCTAGATCAGAAATGGTTGCTAATCTTACATCTGGACAAAAGTTAGGAGCAGGTTTACCACTTGTGGGAATCCTCTTAGGGGTAAATCTGCCTATACAAATGGGACTTACCATTCCTGGAAGAGATGCCACGTGACCCTGACCCCATGACGTTTTCTGCATTATATAACCACAGAGGCCCACCATCGTTTGCTAGGCCAGACAATACTTCACTCCCACCCATCTCAGTAGCAGGAGTGATGACAGCCCCTTGGTGTATTAGAGGAGAAGGAAGAAATTATTTGGGTGAACTACAATGTATTACAACGGGTCCAATACCTGTAAGTCAACTGTTAACAATGCAGACACAGGGAAACCTGGTAATGTTACTTATGGTATTTCAGTTTATAATGTTATTATTCCTTTGAGAGGAGCCCCAAATGGCACCTATTGCTTGTATGGAAAAAAGGCTTACTATAGCCTGGCCCTGAACTGGGGAGGTAGTTGTACCATTGGGTTTGTGGTAACAGCTATGAGAGCCGTTCCAAACAATGATAAGAGTCTGAAGGATCTGTTGAGAGACTACAAACCTCCTGGATTGAGGAGACATAAGAGGACTCTGGCTGACATCACTCACGCTCAGGCACCTGCCTACAGATTCTTTGATGTGTTTTTTTCTGGGGTATGGAGTTGCATGTGCCCTAGATCAAATTTGTGATATCTCTAAACACATGGAGGAAATTGGCGATTCTACTCAAAATGCCCTGGAACAATTGAATGACGAACTAAAAGAATTGCATAAATTGGCTCTGCAAAACAGAGGCTCTTGACTATATTTTGGCAGGTGAAGGGGGCACTTGTGCAATAATTGGAGATGAATGTTGCACTTTTGTCCCAGATCGGTACTTTAATGTTACCAGTCTCGCTGAATACATTGCCACTGTGTCTAAGAACAATTCCCCACAGCCCAAGTTGATGCTCGCAACTTGGTTGAAATCTGTGTTTGGGAGTTGGGGATCCCAGATTGCCCAATGGGCTGGATCGTGTGTTTTTTGCTTAGTCTGTATAATAGTATAACTAACATGTTGTAAGGCTATTTGTGCCTCCCTATCTGAGAAGGTTTCGTCAGCCATTATGTTAAATGCTCCTCAAGAGTTTGGTGAGACTGATGAACTGCCGACACCGAATGAGCTTCCTTTTCCCTCTGTACTGTAGATAATGACGATGAGTGAGAATTAGAGATTGTTTTTGTTTGAAAATCTTAGAAGGCTCAAGCGGATTTGTTTGATGTTTTGACTAGTCTCCGGAACAGTTGGTGCAGAACAAATGGCACTGCAACCCGATGGTAGTAAGAACTATGTAAAAAAATGCTTAAACATTGAGCGATTTAGTCAATCCTAAATTTGCAGATCCCTTGTGTATTATGGGTGTGTATTTTAGATTGTTAAACTCAGAGTGAAGGGCATGTAAGCAACGCGTTGATTTCACTTACTTTAATATAATATTTTGATAGAACCTCAATTGATAGAAGCTATAATCTAATGCTTACATTAAAATCTAACGACAATTATCACAGAGTGATAAAAGGAGGGAATGTGAGGGAAATGTTATGTTTATGTATCAAATCAATGCTACAAAGTATCGAATCAATAACTAATTAGAAAGGTTCATGCAGGTGACTGACTGATCGTGTATGGAGGAATTCTCACTATCACTGTTCCTCAACTTGGCAGTACGCCCAGAACATTGCTATGGGAACAACCGAGGTCTCTCAGTTTCAAGGTCTCAACTTGGAGAGAGAGAGAGCCTCGTGAGGTATTGGTCAGTCACATGTGTAAGCCACCAGTCACATGTGCGAGCCACCAGTCACATGTGTAAGCCACCAGTCACATGTGCGAGCCACCAGTAGTGATGAATTAATTATGCTAAATCATGCAAATATAACTTTTCTGTGTATAGCCGTATATAAGACAACCGCTGGGACCGCCCCAAGAGAGCATCTGATAGACCTGTACAGTGTGCAGAGTTTGTTGTAACCTCTCCAGCTTGCTGATAATACAGCTTGGCTTGAGGTGTCCCTAGTGTTGAATTTCTACAAGAGTAAGCTCTCATTCAGCAAGATTTTGAGGAAAGTTACGCTGCACACACACACACCCCTCTGTCCCTTAGTGATTGCTGTTGGCTCAATTTCTCCTCTGACCTCACAGAATCATAGAATATCACACAGGGATGAGTGAGAGACCAGAGGCTCTGGAAGACACATCACTGAGAATGTGGTCTCAGAGATCAGAGCAAGTACAGAGAAAGTATATCTGTTACCACTGTGGTAATATCTAATGCCACTGAGACCTTTGGCTGTGGCTGAGAGATGGTATAGTAGCAAACATACTTGGATATTCTAGGTGGAAAGAAAAATGAATACTTGTGTATACCATACATGTATAAAGGGACGTCGCACAATTCAAGTGATAACTGGATGTCTGTGACTGGAGTTTTCCTGACTATATAATCTCACCTGGAAAAACTCCTGTCCCTAGAGATGACCTGCTACCACACACACGGACAGACGGACGGACGGACGGAAAGAAAGAAAGAAGCCCTATCACCCTCTCCAGCCTCCTCAGCTTATTAAAGCCTGGTGGGAGGACTCCTGTCCAACTTTAACACTGTTCCATGTTTCAATCTTAATTTAGTCAGATTCGTTATTCAGCTGGAAAATGTCTGTAATTACTTCAGTGTGTGATTGTCACCATGGCCATGCTATCTCCCCACTGATTGGTCAGCTGCAATTAGTTGTTTGTTTACTGGGCTGCGGTGGTGGCAGGAATTCTCAGTTTGGGGTTGAGGCATGAGACAGGTTTAATTACTCATAATTAGAGCCGGGAGCTGACCATGCGACCTGACTAGGAAAACATCTGGGCCCTGGATAGTTGTAGGCTGTTACTAGAGCCTTAAGGTTTTCCTGGTCAGGTCATGTGCTTGGAAAAAAATGCTAGCCCTAAACATAATTCAAGAGGTTATTGTTATTGTCAGTTCTGTTTGTGTGGAATAATAATGCCCTTACCTGAGCATGGCTGGCATTGGCTTCTCTACAGTGGCACCAGTGGACACATACTAGTTGGCCCACAGCACCTCTGGTTCATGCATTCTCCTGCAGGCTGTGTATTACACATAGGACACATGGGAATCCGACCTGAGTTAAGCGTGTGTAAATGGAACGTAATTCAGTTTCTCTGCACTTTTCTTTCTGTGTATTCTGACCTTGAATTTAAGCATAAGAATAGCATGCTATAAATGTGCTATTCGTTCTGGGTGGAGATTTTAAAAATGAAGGTGTGGCAGTAGAGTGTCCTCAGATACGCTGCATTCTGACCTTGACTTGATTCCCTAATAATTCCAATATCTTTACATGTGAAGAAACCATGATTAAGTTTGTGCGAACCTGCCGGTTCCAAGTGGAAAAAGCATATGCTCTTTCTTTTCTCCGATAGAATCTCCCCAATGGACACAGACGTCAGTTCAACATCTAGTTTTGATTTACAATCGGTTGAGTTGTCAACTAACGTGAATTCAAGGTGAAATCAACTAACAGTGTGACCATGTCATTGGATTTAGGTTAAAAGTTGGGTAAGAAAATATGAAATTCCTTTATATTGATGACTTTTTGTCAAATCAAATCAGTTTTCCACATTGACTCAACGTTTTTTTGAAACGACGTGGGAACAACATTGATTCAACCAATTTTTACCTTGTGGAGTCGATCTAGCAAATTTTCGGATACTGGCCCAACACTAACCACCAGGCTACCTGCCGCCCCAACATGACATGTATTGCCGCCCCCTTTTCCACAGTGAAGTAGGTTATCAATGTGCTGTTAATCAGAGTTTTTATTGTATGACCTCATACATTGTAGGGATGGAGTCAGTTTTATTTTACAATTTGTATCATGTTAAATACTAGCCACTATTGGGAGCCACCTTCAGTAATACCCACAGTCTGAATCAGGCCCATAGTGAATACATATAGCATCTAAGAACAAACCTATGAGCTTGGCAGGTCAGATAAGGAAACATTGTGTCTTCTGCATTTGGACAACTATGGGACACACAGACACAAACTACTGATTGGGAGTGTGTAAAAGTTAAGTTGTTTTCAGTAGACTGCCAGAGTTGTTTGAGGATTATTGTGTTTGACACAGCTCAGGTCACTAAAGTCTTGTTCTCTGCCTTCAGCTAGACAGTCCTCCTGCTGTGGAACTGCACTGCTGTCTTTGTGTGGACAGTATTTGAACTCCCTACATTACTACAGTAGCCTGGGAATCTACCATAAGAATCAGGACTCCATTTGATCTCAACGAAACTGCAGTGATCTCCACAAAAAAATACCTAGATATTTACAATATTGCAGCAGTGTGTATGTGTCATTTTTACATTGGCCTCTGCTATAATGGGGTCAAACAGACCGAGCGCTCAGTGCTCCGAGGTGTAGAATTATATTACTTAATTACGTCATCTTTGTTTATTCATGCCTTTTATTTTTTCTCTCTGACCCTCTAATCTGTTAAGATTATCCCCTGTGTCCTCTGCCCTCTCTCTCTCCACATTCCCTGAGATACACAGGCAGCCGGTGGCACCTTAATTGGGAAGGACGAGCTCATAGTAATGGCTGGAATGGAATCCGTCCTCCCCTCACCAGCCTCCTGTGCTGAGATATAAAAGCTAACTGTCACTCACAGAGTGACAGACTAGTTTCTTATTCTATTGGCTAAGAGGTTGGCTTTGGGTGACTGTTGTTGTGCAGAAGGTTGTGAGTTCATGGCCGGCTTGAGGCAGAACAGAACGCACTCTGTTACATATACAAAAGCTCTACATACTCCTTCACTCTCTCCCTTATCCCCCTCCCTCTCCTTCACTCTCTCCTGTCTGTTCAATTATCCATTATAGTCATTCATTTATTTTTGGGGGGCTCCCGAGTGGCGCAGCGGTCTAAGGCACTGCATCTCAGTGCTTGAGGCATCACTACAGACACCCTGGTTCGGATCCAGGCTGTATCATAACTGGCCGTCATTGGGAGTCCCATAGGGTGGCTCACAATTGGCGCAGTGTCGTCTGGGATTGGCCGGTGAAGTCCGTCATTGTAAATGAGAATGGTGCACCTGGCACATACTACCATACCCTGTTCAAAGGAACTTAAGTATTTTGTCTTGCCCATTCACCCTCTGACTGGCACACACACAATCCATGTGTCAATTGTCTCAAGGCTTAAAAATCCTTCTTTAACCTGTCTCCTCCCCTGATTGAAGTGGATTGAACAACTCGGTCCAGGACTTCCTGACGGGCTGCTCCCAGGTGGTGAGGGTAGGAAACAACATCTCCACCCAGCTGACCCTCAACACTGGGGTCCCACAAGGGTGCATTCTCAGCCCTCTCCTGTACTCCCTGTTCACCCATGACTGCGTGGCCATGCACGCCTCCAACTCAATCATCAACTTTGCAGGCGACACTACAGTGGTAGGCTTGATTACCAACAACGACGAGACGATCTACAGGGAGGTGGTGAGGGCCCTCAGAGTGTGGTGTCAGGAAAATAACCTCACACTCAATGTCAACAAAACAAAGGAGATGATCGTGGACTTCAGGAAACAGCAGAGGGAGCAGCCCCCTATCCACATAGACGGGACAGTAGTGGAGAAGGTAGAAAGTTTTATGTTCCTCGGCGTACACATCACGGATAAACTGAAATGGTCCACCCACACAGACAGCGTCGTGAAGAAGGCGCAGCAACACCTCTTCAATCTCAGAAGGCTGAAGAAATCTGGCTTGTCACCAAAAACACTCACAAACTTTTACAGATGCACAATCGAGAGCATCCTGTCGGGCTGTATCACCACCTGGTACGGCAACTGCTCCGCCCACAACCGTAAGGCTCTCCAGAGGATAGTGAGGTCTGCACAATGCATCACTGGGGGCAAACTACCTGCTCTCCAGGACACCTACACCACCCGATGTCACAGGAAGGCCATAAAGATCATCAAGGACATCAACCACCCGAGCCACTGCCTGTTCACCCCGCTATCATCCAGAAGGCGAGGTCAGTACAAGTGCATCAAAGCTGGGACTGAGAGTCTGAAAAACAGCTTCTATCTCAAGGCCATCAGACTGTTAAACAGCCATCACTAATATTGAGTGGCTGCTGCCAACATACTGACTCAAATCTCTAGCCACTTTAATAATGAAAATTATGTAATAAATGTATCACTAGCCACTTTAAACACTGCCACTTTATATAATGTTTACATACCCTACATTACTCATCTCATATGTATATACTGTACTCTATACCATCTACTGCATCTTGCCTATGCCGCTCAGCCATCACTCATTCATATATTTTTATGTACATATTCTTATTCATTCCTTTACACTTGTGTGTATAAAGTAGTTGTTGTGAAATTGTTAGGTTAGATTACTTGTTAGATATTACTGCATGGTCGGAACTAGAAGCACAAGCATTTCGCTACACTCGCATTAACATCTGCTAACCATGTGTATGTGAACAATTAAAATTTGATTTGTTTTGACAAGTGGCATCAATAAGGGATCATAGACTGACCAGTTGAATCCAATAAAAATGCTATGTCATGGAAAGAGCAGGTGTTCATAATGTTTTGTACACTCAGTGTATATGTGAAAGGTCGTAATTTTTTGGGAGAGGGTACAAATCTTTGGAAAATAGTCAGATGATGTCAAATGTGAATGGAACGTTTGGAATGAGTGAAACTACTCTTCGTCTTATTCTGTCATGTTTGACAGTGTCCTGATTTTCAACATTACTGTGTACACGTGATTTGAACACAAGCATTTTCCTCCTAAAACTGTGGTTCATGTATTGCATGGGTACATAAGTAGGTGTATTGTTAGTGAGATAAGCCAGATGGCCTGGGTGTACTAGCATCTCTCCCATCCTCCCCCTCTCACCCATCCTCTCTCCCCCTCTCTTCCCCCTAACTCTCTCTTTACCCCTCATCCTCTCTCTCTTTCATCCTCTCTCTCCTCTCTCCCTCACCTCATCCCGTCTCTCACCCTCCCCCACCTCTCATCTTCCTCTCTCTCCTGCTCTCTCTCCCTCCCCCATCCTCCCATCCTCCCTCCCCACACCCTCCCTCGCTTTCTCTCATCCTCTCTCAGTGACCTGAAGCAGGAGCTGGACAAGGAGGACAGTCGCTGCTCCCTGCTCTCCCGGCAACATCGCTACATCTGCTGCTGCTCTCCCTTCACCTTCCTGGTCAACCCCATGTGCCAGTGTCTGGACTGCCAGTACAACGTCTGCAAGACCTGCACTTCTACAGCAAGAAAGACAAAGCCTGGGTCTGTTCCGTGTGGTGGAAGGGCAGGTCAGTGTGGAGGGGTGTGTTTCTGTCTGCAGGGGTGAGTGTGTTTCTCTCTGTGTGTGTGTGTGTGTGTGTGTGTGTGTGTGTGTGTGTGTGTGTGTGTGGGGGGGTTTAACTATACTTGTGAGAACCAGAAGTCCCCACGAGTACTAAACAAACAAAAATGTGACATTTTGCTAGTCCCCACAGGATGAAATGATATTTCTATGTGGTTTAGGTATAAGGTTAGAATTAGTGTTCGGGTTAGAATTAGAAAGATGACAGAGAAAACATTACATATCAAATCACATTTTATTTGTCACATGCGCTGAATACAAAAGTTTAGACCTTACAGGGAAATGCTTACTTACAAGCCCAAACCAACAATGCAGATTAAATAAATAAAAATACCACAAAAAAAATAATACGAGTAACAAATAAGAGTAACAAATTATTGAAGAGCAGCTGTAAAATAACAATAGCGAGGCTATATACAGGGGGTACTGGTAAAGAGTCAATGTGCGGGAGCCCCGGTTAGTCAAGGTAATTGAGGTAATATGTACATGTAGGTAGAGTTATTAAAGTGACTATGCATAGATAATAACAGAGAGTAGCAACAGTGTAAAAGAGGGGTGCGGGGGGGTCACACAATGCAAATAGTCTATGTAGGCATTTGATTATCTGTTCAGGAGTCTTATGGCTTGGGGGGAGAAGCTGTTTAGAAGCCTCTTGGACCTAGACTTGGCCCTCCGGTACCGCTTGCCGTTTGGCAGCAGAGAGAACAGTCTATGACTAGAGTGGCTGGAGTCTTTAACTATTTTTAGGGCCTTCCTCTGACACCGCTTGGTATAGAGGTCCTGGATGGCAGGAAGCTTAGCCCCAGTTATGTACTGGGCCGTACATCTGTAGTGCCTTGCGGTCGAAGGTCGAGCAGTTGCCATACCAGGCAGTGATGCAACCAGTCAGGATGCTCTCGATGGTGCAGCTGTAGATCCTTTAGAGGATCTGAGAACCCATGCCAAATCTATTCAGTCTCCTGAGGAATAGGTTTTGTCGTGCCCTCTTCACGACTGTCTTGGTATGTTTGGATCATGTTAGTTTGTCAACTAGACAGAAGAATTCATTCTAGCGATCTATTACATTATTCTGATGAGCAAGGATTTATTTAGTCTTCTAGGGCAACATATAAAAGAGAAAGTTGACTAACAAATAGCCTACAATAATGTCTGAAATTATAAGCAGAAACTTATCCAAAAATCTGCTCCCCCTGTCAAAATATTGTTCTGCTGTCTTTGACTGTAACCTATAGCGCATTTTCTATATTTACAGGTTAGTGTTGGGGGCGGCCCTCAGATTTTCACTTTATCACATATAGTCGGGTGGTTGCGGATGGGTTATTAGCAATTGCAGGTAGGTGGGTGCGGGAGAACAAATAGCTGACCCGCGCACCACTAATGTTTGCAATCAGAAGAGTGAGGTCTCCCACAATAAGTTGACAGAGGTTCAACAAGGTGAGATGAGGACGTGTGTGTGTGTGCCTTGCCTTCCGGGAAAGGGACCTCTTGACTCAGAGGATGTGGTAACACACACTCAAGACCGCCATACAAGCTACACATTGTTAGTGGAGTGCACAAAATAACTTACCTGGCGCAATGTAACCAATAGAATACTCCCAAAAGTACAAACACCACCCACTGTGGGTAATCGAAATCAAGCGCAACTAAAGTAACATTTTATAAGATGGTATGTCAACACTGGTCTGCTACATACACTATGTATAACTTGCATCTCAACAGTCCTCCTTTCTCTATTCTCTCTGTTCTTTCTCTATTCTCTCTATTCTCACTGTTCTCTCTCTATGCTCTCTGTTCCTTGTCTGTTCCTTGTCTGTTCCTTGTCTGTTCTCTGTCTGTTCTCTCTGTTCTCTGCCTGTTCTCTGTCTGTTCTCTGTCTGTTCTCTGTCTGTTCTCTGCCTGTTCTCTGTCTGTTGTTTGTCTGTTGTTTGTCTGTTGTTTGTCTGTTGTCTGTCTGTTGTCTGTCTGTTGTCTGTCTGTTGTCTGTCTGTTGTATGTCTGTTGTCTGTCTGTTTGTTGTCTGTCTGTTGTCTGTCTGTTGTCTGTCTGTTGTCTGTCTGTTGTCTGTCTGTTGTCTGTCTGTTGTCTGTCGTCTGTCTGTTCTCTGTCTGTTCTCTGTCTGTTCTCTGTCTGTTCTCTGTCTGTTCTCTGCCTGTTCTCTGCCTGTTCTCACTGTTCTCTCTCTGTTCTCTGTCTGTTCTCTCTGTTCTCTGTCTGTTGTCTGTCTGTTCTCTGTCTGTTCTCTCTGTTCTCTGTCTGTTCTCTCTTTTCTCTGTCTGTTCTCTCTGTTCTCTGTCTGTTCTCTGTCTGTGTGTGTGTATGTGTGTGTGTGTGTGTGTGTGCCGTTCCACAGTGTGTATGCATTCTGTATATGTATGGGTGTTTGAACATGTACTCTAGGTTCGGTAAGTATTGCGGTATTGAGCCTCTCATGTAGAGATCTAAAAAGTTGGACCCGTTCCGAAATTGACCTGGGGCTTTCCCACCCGGACAAATATGCAGAAATATATTTTTCAATATAGAGACCCGAGATCCGAACGGACCAGAGGACGACCAGTTCTGTATAGACATGGTCGGATCCAGGGGGGCTACTTTATTTACCAGAGCTGATAACGCGCGAGGGAGAGGATGGCTGGCTGAATGTTGAAGAGTCTTGACCAGAGACAGAAGAGGAAGCAGGTAGTCGGGACGGTTTGCAGGAACGTATGGCGGATATTTGGAAATGGTGGAGAATAGTGCGGCCGACGTGGAGGAAATGGAGAAAAAGTTGTAGAAGCAACGTCTGTGCTGGAATGCCAACAATATGGGTGTCAGTTCTGATGATATGGATCAGGAGGAGGAGGGTCAAGGATCTGAATGGTCGGCAGTGGAAAGACATAAGAGGAAGAGAGAGCATGATACTGAAAGCAGTAGAGTGTCTAGTACAGAAAGCATGAAGAGGGCCAAGGTAGGAAGCAAGACTAACAATGTGTCAGAGTGGAAAGTTGTGATGGTGTTTGGTGAGACCACAGGGCCTCATTTACACCCTATCCAATTAACCAATGCCATAGAGAAAGAGATAGTTGAAGTCAAACAAGCCCGGTTCATTGGAAATGGTAGATTGCTAATATTGTGTGGTAGGCAGGCTCAGCAAGGGAAGATTCTGCTAATGGAAAAGCATAATGGGAAGAAGATGAAAAGCCATGTCTCTGGTGCTGATGCTAGATTGAGGGGAGTCATCAATGGGGTCCCAATATCTATGTCCATAGATGAGGCCAAAAGGTTGATCAGTAGGAAAGAGGGTCGTGAAAGACGTGAAAGCTTATCAGTGCTGCTGAGGATTGAGAAGGTTTTGACTGGAAAAGTACATATAGGACTGTCAAAGGAATTGAACAATTCCTATATGTGTTCATTAACCAATTCAATTAAAATCATTCTGTCTGTTTCTAAGAATTTGTAAGATCCCTATTTGCATGAAATAGACAGAGACCAGTCTATCAAAATTAGCCAATAGTATTCTCGGAGCACGCTGCTCATAGAACCATGTACAACAGCTTCTATTTCACATATGACGTCATAGGTTATAAAAGGTATCTCCTCCTCTCGACCAGGACAAAGCAGGTTCAAAAGTTCATTCCAACTTACTAGCGCACATACATGACACACAATATATCTGGATTATTTCCTGAAGTCTCACCATAGTTTATTACCACTTAGCAGACAGTTCCAGATACGGAAAAACCTGGAGGGGCTCGCGCTGTCTTATTTGATCGCCACAGAGTTATAGTTGAGTTGGTTCAAACATAGGTTAATGACCTTCTTTGCTTACTTTAGACACACACACACATTATATATCAGATATAGTAAAACAGGGTAGAATTCAATTAGTTATAGTTATAGTTAAATGTATACATTGTTTAGCCATTATTCATAAAATTCATAACAAGGACCCATTTAGTTTCAGTGTATGAGCATTTGTCCCATACCCATTATTACACTGTTTTAAGATTGGAATTTTGATTACAACGTTGTTTTAACGGAACAGCCTAGAATGTATTTTTTTCCAGCTCAGATTTACTCAGGAGGCAATGGCATACAACGCAGCATAGCCTATAGGCCTAGTGTTTTATTTTAATGTATTTATTCGGGTTCACAGTGCAGACCGAACCGAGGTCCCCCTACCAAACAGCTCTAATGTACACTCTTAGAAAAAAGGGTTCCAAAGGGGTTATTTGGTTGTCGACATAGGAGAACCCTTTGAAAAATCCTTTTTGGTTTAAGGTAGAACTCTTTTGGGTTTCTTGTAGAACCCTCTGTTGAAAGGGTTTTACATGGAACCCAAAAGGGTTCTACCTGGAACCAAAAAGGGTTTTTCAAAGGGTTCTCCTATGGGGACAGCTGAATAACCGTTTAAGGTTCTAGACAGTACCTTTTTTCTCAGTGTATGCGTGTGTAGGTAGGAAGGCTACGTGAATGCATCAGATATGTGCTATTATTAGTGTATGTGCTTGACAACATTGTGCATGTGGAATAATGCCTTCTACCATATTCATAAAGCCTCCTAACATCCAGAACCTTCAGGGAGAGGACCGTCAGGGCTGTTTTGGCCAGGAGCTATTTGCAGTAGCAGGGGTCATCTCTCTGTTTCTCTGTCTCTCTCTCTCCCTGTCTCTCTCTCGCTCTCTCTCCCTGTCTCTCTGTCTCTCTCTCTGTCTCTCTCTCTGTCTCTCTGTCTCTCTCTCTGTCTCTCTCTCTGTCTCTCTCTCTGTCTCTCTCTATCTCTCTCTCGCTCTCTCTCCCTGTCTCTCTGTCTCTCTCTCTGTCTGTCTATCTCTGTCTCTCTCTCTCTCTGTCTTGCTGGACCTGATTTACCAGATGAGAGGAGGATGCTCTACCATGTTTGACGTGCTAGAGCAGAATGTTGTTATTTCTAGGTAGTCATTTCCAAGCCTTTGCTTGTAATTCAACTGTTCATTATAGGTAATCAATAGAATAATCAATCTTAAGTATCACTAATGCATAAACTCCACTGGCTCTTTGAGATTCTAATTTTTTTGTAGAGGCTTAAGGCGTCACTGCTGGTGTAAACTGTCATAACATGTACCTCTTACAGAGTCATAGCACACAGAGCCGTAGCACACAGAGCCGTAGCACACAGAGCCGTAGCACACAGAGCCGTAGCACATAGAGCCGTAGCACATAGAGCCGTAGCACATAGAGCCGTAGCACATAGAGCCGTAGCACATAGAGCCGTAGCACATAGAGCCGTAGCACACAGAGCCGTAGCACACAGAGCCGTAGCACACAGAGCCGTAGCACACAGAGCCGTAGCACACAGAGCCGTAGCACACAGAGCCATAGGCTAGTGACTCAATATGCTCTGGGACTTCTCCAAATACCACAAGAAGGAGAATGGTAGCATAGTTATGCATAGCCAATTGGTAGCATTAAACAACAATGAATGTCAGCTCGAAGTTCAAAGTTAAGTCATCCAAAATGTGCTCTCTGGCAGTACAAAGAGGCTTGTGCTGGTGCCTGGTTAGGCCATAGGATTTGATTGAAGCATAGCGAGTGCGACTGACTGGCTTGGAACCCGGTTCATCTGTGTGTCACGACAATACTTTGTTAGTCCACTGAGCTAAAGCCTAGGCATTAGGGTCTTAAGCAAGGTTACTCATCACGTGAGTGTGCCGAAATCTGTCAAACTACCTCTGCAGAGCACACAGAGAGCCTGGGGAAGCAGGCTGGAGGCTGCTGATTGAGTCATGCCAGGCAGCATTAAGAATGGAGGAAGAGCTGCACTGTAGATAACAGACTGCTGTTGCTGCACTACTGTCTGGATTATAGTGCCTTCAGTCCTCCTCTGTGACCTGCAGGAGAGGGTGAGAGAGGAGAGAGGTGGAGGAAAGAGTGTGTGTGCATGGTGTGTGGACACAGCCAGTTAGCAATAGAGTCGCTAATTTGTTCTCAAATCTAGTTCATGTCCCTCAACCACCTTCCCTTTAAAAAGGACTATAGATTACGCTAATGTTCCCCAATCTGAACTATTTATACACTGGACCTGCACAGTACAGGGATAAGGCTGATAAGGCCTGACACAAGACCCAGTAAGGCAGTTATATAACAATAAATAACCACAGCATTGTGTGCATATCTCGAGGACCTGAATAGAGCTCAAAGAAGACTGAGAATCTATAACTAGGTACAGAAAATACCCCTGCTCAGGCAAACCCCTAATTCAACTGCAATTACTCTGAGGTTACAGTATCATTGTTTAATCAAGCAATGTGTGCTCATGTTATGAGAGTATTTTTTCACTGTCATGCTCAAAATTCTTTCAACATTTATTAAGGTTTTTGAAGTGTTTCTGTGTGTTTGAATGCTCTGCATGTGCTCAGTGGGCACAAAACTGGAGAAAGAGATATGAAACAGATGATGTCCTACCTGAAGTTGTCCAATACGAAACACCCATTTTATTTTCCTCTTTCAAACTGTTTTGCTACATTGTGGCCTTCTGAACATGACCCATACCTGTCCTGTGTGTCGTGTCTCTGTGAAGAGGGAAGCACATAGAGGAGAGCATCGGGAATGAGGGCAGCGTCTGTAGCGACAAATACTTTTTTCTGACATAGTGAATGTAGGGTTAGGTATTTAATGTATTTTTTCTATATACCCTACCATCCCAACACAAATTGGAGTAAATTAAAGGACAACAATACTTATACCGCTACATACAGCTATTTTTGCTCACATTCAGGGTACCTGTAGTTAAATAATTATACAGTATATACTCTACATTCCTAATCTCCTCTTACTTCAAGTGCAAGTATTTAATGTCTTTATTGAAGGAGCAGATCGTTTTTTGTTGGTCTGTTTGGGCTGACCAATGTAGACATTTTCAAATACATGCATCTTAAAAGGTTTCTGTCACGAAATGTAGATCAGAAATCTTTTGGACATCAGGGCAATGTTGAAGAAATCCTATTTAAGATAGGACAGGATATTCATATGATAGGTAAGATATATAAAACCTCTATCCAACTGACAATCTCTTAGAAAAAAATATGAACTATTGGAACCACGACTTAAAAAGAATAGATTTTGGCACAAGATGGAGGGAGTGTTAGAACATACACTGAGTGTACAAAACATTAAGAACACCTGCTCATTCCATGACAGACTGACCAGGTGAATCCAGGTGAAAGCTACGATCCCTTATTGATGTCACTTGTTAAATCCACTTCAATCAGTGTAGATGAAGGGGAGGAGACAGGTTAAAAAAGGACTTTTAAGCCTTGAGACTATTGAGACATGGATTGTGTATGTGTGCCATTCAGAGGGTGAATGGACAAGTCAAAAGATGTAAGTGCTTTTGAACAGGGTATGGTAGTAGGTGCCTGGTGCACCGGTTTATCAAACTCCATCCATCTTGACACAACTGTGGTAGGCATTGACGTCAACATGGGCCAGCATCTCTGTGGAACGGTTTTGACAACTTGTAGAGTCAATGCCCCGACAAATTGAGGCTGGGGGGGGGGGTTGTTCCTATTGTTTGGTATACTCTGTGTAACTAACGCAATTACAGTTAACGATAAATATAATCTTCATTTCTATTATACCCCCTTTCCTTTTCAGAGTACAGCAAAGACCCTCACAGTGGCACTGAGGGTGGCAGAGGAGGCCATCGACGAGGCAGAGGGATACACCGACAATCAGGTAACATATTCTGCGGCGGTCAGTCTGTCTCTCACTCATATGACTCAGAGGTGATAGGGAGAAAGTAAGACTGCTGAAGATTGATTCCACTTTGCAGTACAAGCTTTGTATTCCTTCTAGTTTGTTGAAATGCAGATTAAATGTGCAGATCATTCATTTACAATTCCATTTACTTTGTACTGCCCTAATTAAAGAAACCCACTTTTATGTTATTGTTCATTGAGATATTTTAGCATGCAGTAGTACTGCAACCTCTTGTAACAGACTAGCCGAGCAGTGACACAGTCATCTTCTGCACCTAATTACTCCTTTAATCTGTAAAACCTTGCATATCCAAAACCACTTTTAAAAAGTTTACAGGATCTTATTATTTTATATTTATCGACTGTCTATCTGACTTCGCTGTTGTTCTCTCCAGGATATGCAGAGTGAAGCTAGGTATTTGCGGGACCACAGGGAGGAGCTGATTGAGGAGCTGGCCACAACCATCGTACAGACAGTAAGTACCATTTAATTTAATTTCAATTCAATTAAACTCAACTCAACTTAATTCCATCCTAGATCATCCGGCGGAGGAAGAACCTGGTTGAGATGAAGCCAAACTGTGACCTGGACTGGCCCCCAGCCAACCAGAGGGGTGAAAAGCCTTTGGCTTCAAGCTGCCCCAGCTCCCAGCCCCAGATCACCACATCAGTCCACGCCAAGGTATGGAGCGTAAGGTGGTTCAGGGAACTACGCTTATGTGATTAGTAACCTTGCCTAGGCTTCAGTTCAGAGGGCTAACACAGTATTGTGGTGCGCAGGTGGCCGAACTTCGATAGCCAGGCTTCTTCATGTTCGTTCAGAAAGCAGAGTGATAAACGAGACATGGTAACTCGAGACTATGGTTTGCCCAACATGAAGACTTGTGTTGGCTGATGACCAGGATTTAGCTTAGCAGGCTAACACGGTTAAAAGCCCAGTCTGTCACATAAGACCAGAACATAATACAGTATATGGAGTGTGACTTGGTTGGTTATCATTACCTCTCTTTACCCATATTTAAGTGTGTGTATTTACCTTGGCGGTCTCGCTCTGCCTCCCTTCTGGATGATAACGTTGTGATGCAGTGCTTCGGGGTTTCCCAGGACTCTCAGCAGGGGCTGAAGGAGGAGGGAGGAGCGCCAGGGTTGGCCAGCTGGAAGAGTATTGACTGCCTGGACAACTCCAGTAAGAGCCTGCTGGCCACTGCAATTTACTATTCACACACATCTTTACAAAATGTCTTTAGTACACACACCTTATGTAGTAAGTTTCAGAGTTACCTGTTGGTGATGTACTCTAGCTAGAGACTGGTGGCTAAAGGCTCCCTCCTTTGTGTGTGTGTGTGTTTACATGTCTGTCTGTGGTGAATTCCACAATTCCACACATTCTGTGTGTGTGGTATCTGTCTACCCTGGTGTGTGTGAGGTGCGTCCTCAGTGCTGAAGAGCCCTGACGGGAACTGGATCGCCTTGCAGAGCACCCAGCTCTCTCGGCCAAGCCTGCTGACCAAGTGGAAGTCGCTGGTATTCAGTGTCCTGGAGTGGGAATTCGGTGTGATATCCGCCTGCAACGAAATGGTCTCTTACGACGCCGAGGGGGCCTGGGACGCTGCCCTGCTGGAGATACGCAGGAAGATGACCTCCAACAACAACCAGGGGTCAGAGGCTCCAGACTCCCAGGCCTCTGCTGGCCAGAAACCCAGCATCCCATTACACTCGCTGGGCCACCACGCAAGCACGAACACCCTCAACTTTGAGTCTGAGGGAGGAGAAGGTCAGGTTGGGGGTCAAGGGTCGAAGCTCCAGAAGCTTCATCTCGCCTCCCTGAAGAGAGAAAGAGATCGGGAGGAAGAGAGGTTATGGCATATGGAGGTAGAGATGGAGGGAGGAAGAGTGGAAGAGAATAAAGAGGAGAAGAAGACAAAGGAGAGGGAGGGATTTGGAGGAGGAGAGTCAACATTTATCAATCTGGCTAGTCAGGTAAGAGGCACAGAGTTCTCATCCACTGAAGATGAGTTAGACAGTGTGTAGGGGGTGGAGGAATGGGAGGAAGAGAGGATGGAGGAGAGAGCTGAAGAGAGGGAGGGAGAAGGAGGAGAGGAGCTGACCATCAAGATGCATATGCTGGCTAGCCAATTCACACAGCTGTCATCAACAGAGGATGAGCTTGACCAAGTGGGTCTCAGCGATAGAGAGATGGAGGAGAAGAGAGAAAGAGAGAGGGAGGGAGAGAAGGAAGAGCTGACATCCAAACTGTGTAGACTGGCTAGACAAGTCGATGCCACACAGTTTTCATCCACAGAGGATGATCTGGATAGAGCGGGTTTTGATGGTGGAGAGATGGAGAGAGAAGGAGGAGAAGAGAGGTAAGAGATAGTCGCGGAGGCTCTGTGGGAGATGAAGGGGGAGGAACTGATCTCCAAGTTGAGAGACCTGGCCAGTCTAGTTAGCGCCTCACAATTCTCGTCTAACGAGGAGGAGAGAGCAGAGAGGAGTGTAGGAGACACAATTAAGTTATCAGAGAGAGTGACAGAGTTGGTCGGAGAGAGATGTGGAGAAATGGGGGGAAAGTGGCATGGAGAAAGACGGGGAGAAATGGAGGGAGAGAGGAGGAGGGGACAGGTGGAGAAGGAGAAGCCCTGGCACCTGGGAGTGATGATGATGGTGGTGGAGGGGAGGATGATCGAGAAGAGGCGCGATAGAATCACCGAACTAGACGTGAGACTGTTTGACTTTGAGGATGAGAGTGAGAAAGAGGGAGAGCTGCAACACGAAGAGACAGACACAAAGGTAGAGAAAGAGGAAGAGAAAGAGGGAAACGACGGTACAGAGGATGATGGAGATGATGTTTGAAGGAGGGAAGGAAGGAAAGAGGCTAGGGGAAGCAGAGATAAAGGTGGAAGGTGGGGTGGGAGGACAAGAGCGAGAAAGAACAGAAAGTGTGGACACTGGAAGAAGGTGTTATGTGATAACATCACTTGCAGCCTAGTGAACACACTGGGTGTAATGGCGTTAGAGATGGATGGAGAAGTGGTGATGGACCTAGAATGAGAAGAGAGAGGAGAGGAGAGGAAAATAATAACATACAATTTGGAGAAAAATAGTTAAAGGAAGAGGTAGATTAATATCTAATGAATAAGATGCTAATGCTAGAACAGCTATCAGGCAGGTTTGTCACTTTGCATAAAAAATGTTTTTTTTCAAATTACATTTATTTATATAGCCCTTCATACATCAGCTGATATCTCAAAGTGCTGTACAGAAACCCAGCCTAAAACCCCAAACAGCAAGCAATGCAGGTGTAGAAGCACGGTGGCTAGGAAAAACTCCCTAGAAAGGCCAAAACCTAGGAAGAAACCTAGAGAGGAACCAGGCTATGTGGGGTGGCCAGTCCTCTTCTGGCTGTGCCGGGTGGAGATTTTAACAGAACATGGCCAAGATGTTCAAATGTTCATAAATGACCAGCATGGTCGTATAATAATAAGGCAGAACAGTTGAAACTGGAGCAGCAGCACGGTCAGGTGGACTGGGGACAGCAAGGAGTCATCATGTCAGGTAGTCCTGGGGCATGGTCCTAGGGCTCAGGTCCTCCGAGAGAGAGAAAGAAAGTGAGAATTAGAGAGAGCATATGTGGGGTGGCCAGTCCTCGCATAAGACAGGAGTCAAACCTGGAGAAAGGGTTTCCCCTGTGTTCAGGAGGAGATACTGAATGTAAGAAACAAAGGACCTAGCTTTACCTCTAGAGATAGAGTATGTGGCTATGTATTTCTTCTGACATTTCTAACCTGAAAGCAACTAACAGCTGTAACACTATGTGCTTGCTACTCTAGACCCTTTTACTTTCCCTAACTTGTCTTTTCCTTTCTCTTCCCCTGTCCTTCCTTGTTCCATTGCTTCATGTTAGGATAGTCCTAATGACAAGGGCCTAGAAAACACACTCCAGTTCCTTTCTGCTTTGCTACAGCAGGTGACATCACAAACTAACTGATATCTTGACCTTTACCGCAACTGGGATAGCGCTATGAATCCAATTAATCAACCAATCAATCAAACCCTATTTATTTCTCTTTGTTCTTTGGCTTTTCTCTGCTCGTTTAAAACTGTTATTCTCACATTAATGGATGTGTTACACACATAAACAGGATTGCCTAAAAATGGTGTTAATCCAAACCATTGTGTGTGTGTGTGTGTGTGTGTGTGTGTGTGTGTGTGTGTGTGTGTGTGTGTGTGTGTGTGTGTGTGTGGTAGAGGTACTCGGAGGTGTCACTGCACAGTATCACCACTGAGGTGCTGAAGGTGTTAAACGCAACAGAAGACCGACTCCAAGGGGTGGAGGGGGATGACTGCATCCCCTCACTGTCCCCCAACACTGACACAAAGAGGCTGGACAAACAACTCAGCAGACTGGAGGATAATGTCTGTCTGTCTGTCTGTCTGTCTGTCTGTCTGTCTGTCTGCTGTCTGTCTGCCTGCCTGTCTGTCTGTCCTGCCTGTCTGCCTGTCCTGCCTGTCTGTCTGCCTGCCTGCCTGCCTGCCTGTCTGTCTGCCTGCCTGCCTGCCTGCCTGCCTGTCTGTCTGCCTGCCTGTCCTGCCTGCCTGCCTGTCCTGTCTGTCTGTCTGTCTGTCTGTCTGTCTGTGACAGACATACAACGCATTCGGAAAGTATTCAGACCCCCAGCTTTATTCTAAAATGGATTAAATAGTTTTCCCCCTCATCAATCTAGTACACACAATATCCCATAATGACACACCAAAAACAAGTTGTTGTTTAAAAAAAATACAAATATACACAACTGAAGAAAAAAAAATTCAGACCCTTTACTCAGTACTTTGTTAAAGTAACGTTGGCGGTGATTACAGCCTTGAATCTTCTTGGGTATGATGCTTCAAGCTTGGCACATCTGTATTTGGGGAGTTTCTCCCATTTTTCTCTGCAGATCCTCTCAAGCTCTGTCAGGTTGGATGGGGAGCGTCGCTGCACAACTATTTTCATGTCTCTCCAGAGATGTTCGATCGGGTTCAAGTCGGGGCTCTAGCTGGGCCACTCAAAGACATTCAGAGACTTGTCCCAAAGCCACTCCTGCATTGTCTTGGCTGTGTGCTTAGGGTCTTTGTCCTGTTGTAAGGGGAACTGTTGCCCCAGTCTGAGGTCCTGAGGAAGGTTCTCTCATCTCCACAGAGGAACTCTGGAGCTCTGTTAGAGTGATCATTTGGGTTCTTTGTCACCTCCCTGACCAAGGCCCTTCTCCCCCGATTGCTCAGTTTGGCCAGGCGGCCAGCTCTAAGAAGAGTCTTGGTGATTCCAAACAAGAATGATGGAGGCTGGGGTCTCCCGAGTGGCGCAGCGGTCCAAGGCACTGCAGCGCAGTACTAGAGGCGTCACTACAGAGCGGGGTTCGATCCCGTGCTGTATCACAACAGGATTGTGTCGAAGCACAGATCTTGGGAAGGGTACCAAAACATTTTTTGCAGCATTTAAAGGTGGTTATAAAAAACACATAAATGATGGAGGCCATTGTGTTCTTCGGGACCTTCAATGCTGCAAAACATTTTTTTCGTACACTTTGCAGATCTGTGCCAACGGACAATTTCTTCAACCTCATGGCTTGGTTTTTGCTCTGATATGCATTGTAAACTGTGGGACCTTAAAGAGACAGGTGTGTGCCTTTCCAAATCGTGTTCAATCAATTGATTTTACCACAGGTGGACTCCAATCAAGTTGTAGAAACGGTCTGTATTCTTATGTAAATAAGGTATTTCTGTTTTTTAAAACCTGTCTTCACTTTGTCATTATGGGGTATTGTGTGTAGATTGATGAGGGAAAAAAAATTCTACCATTTTAGAATAAGGCTGTATCGTAACAAAATGTGGAAAAAGTCAAGGGGTCTGAATACTTTCCGAATGCACTGTATCTTACGTTCATTGTGGGTTTAAGAATGGTGTGTGATGCTTACCTTTGTTCATGTTATACAACTGAAATGACCACAGTCTGTCTGTGCAAACTGAACTGTGCCCACCAGGTGTACGTGGTGGCGGGCACAGCTTACGGTTTGGAGGCGGAGCTTGGCGACCTGGAGGACTGTGCCCGGGCCATCGGCGGTGCCACCTCAGACCTGGAGCTGTCCTACCTGGAGGAGCAGGTGGCAACGGCTTCCGCCCAGGTGCAGCAGTCTGACCTCCAGGTTTGTGTCCAAGTCTGGATTTCCTCTGTGTCTCAAACGGCGCATTCAGATAGTATTCACAACATTTTGTTGTGTTACAGCCGGAATTTAAAATGGATCATATTGAGATTGGCCTGGCCTAAACAAAATACCCCATAATGTCAAATTGGAATGTATTATTTACTCAAAGCCAGTGGTGTGTCATGAGTAAAGATTGAGGACAGTAAAGGGCCTAAACAGCTGCCCTGGGGAATTCCTGATTCTACCTGGATTATGTTGGAGGGGCAGAGGGTGTTCTGTTAGACAGGCAACTCTTTATCCACAATATAGCAGGGGGTGTAAAACCATAACACATCAGTTTTTCCAGCAGCAGACTATGATCGATTATGTCAAATGCCACAATGAAGTCTAACAAACCAGCCCCCACAATCTTTGTATCATCAATTTCTCTGCCAATCATCAGTCATTTGTGTAAGTGCCGTGCTTGTGGAATGTCCTTCCCTATAAAGCGTGCTGAAAGTCGGTTGTCAATTTGTTTACTGTAAAATAGCATTGTATCTGGTCAAACACCATTCTTTCCAGAAGTTTACTAAAGGTTGGTAACAGGCTGATTGGTCGGGTATACAGTGCCTTGCGAAAGTATTCGGCCCCCTTGAACTTTGCGACCTTTTGCCACATTTCAGGCTTCAAACATAAAGATATAAAACTGTATTTTTTTGTGAAGAATCAACAACAAGTGGGACACAATCATGAAGTGGAACGACATTTATTGGATATTTCAAACTTTTTTAACAAATCAAAAACTGAAAAATTGGGCGTGCAAAATTATTCAGCCCCCTTAATAAATCCTCTTTGGGATGATGCGAATTTTCGCAGCTTTTTGTTAAAAATCGCGCAACATTTTGGCGTCCTGCTACTCAGGCCAGGAATATAGTATATGCATATGATTAGTATGTGTGGATAGAAAACACTGACGTTTCTAAAACTGTTTAAATCACGGCTGTGACTATAACAGAACGTCTGTTTCATCGAAAAGCGCAGGAAAATCTGATCACTGGAGATGGAAAAAATATCCATGCGCCACTCCCATGAATTGTTAAAGGTGAACCGTAATATATGGGGCCGAGCTTGCAGTACCTACAGCTACCACAGGATCTATAGAGTCTCCTCATTTGAATCTGAATTGATTCTTGGTAGATCCGCCCGAAGGGAAACGATTCTCTCCGACCACCGACCCGAGGCATTGTCTGTCTTTTCTCCGGACATTTTTCCACACGGCAGGCTATCGAATTTACATCGCCCACTGATGATTTTTATAGCTTATTGACGTGTAGTAATACCTAAAGTTGCATTAGAAAGGTATTTCGAAGTGTTTTGTGAAAGTTTATCGTCGACTTTTTAACTTTTTAAAAATGACGTTACGTTATGAAACGCTACTTTTTTCCGTTTTCCACACAGTCTTCATAGATCGATATCTAGGCTATATATGGACCGATTTAATCCAAAAAAGACCCAGTATTGATTATGGGACATCAAGGAGTGCCAAGAAAGAAGATGGTCAAAGGTAATGAATGTTTTATATTTTATTGTGCGGTTTGTGTAGCGCCGACTATGCTAATTATTTTTGTTTACGTCCTCTACGGGTCTTTTGGGGTGTTACATGCTATCAGATAATAGCTTCTTATGCTTTCGCCGAAAAGCATTTTACAAATCTGACTCGGTGGCTAGATTCACAACGAGTGTAGCTTTAATTCAATACCTTGTTTGTGTGTTTTCATGAAAGTTTGATTTTTAACGAAAAACGATCAGTGACGCTCTAAAATATCCGCTGATTTGATCCCCACAACGGAACATCCTCCCTAACAAGTTTTAAGTTAATACTTTGTAGCGCCACCTTTGCTGCGATTACAGCTGTAAGTCGCTTGGGGTATGTCTCTATCAGTTTTGCACATCGAGAGACTGAAATTTTTTCCCATTCCTCCTTGCAAAACAGCTCGAGCTCAGTGAGGTTGGATGGAGAGCATTTGTGAACAGCAGTTTTCAGTTCTTTCCACAGATTCTCGATTGGATTCAGGTCTGGACTTTGACTTGGCCATTCTAACACCTGGATATGTTTATTTTTGAACCATTCCATTGTAGATTTTGCTTTATGTTTTGGATCATTGTCTTGTTGGAAGACAAATCTCCGTCCCAGTCTCAGGTCTTTTGCAGACTCCATCAGGTTTTCTTCCAGAATGGTCCTGTATTTGGCTCCATCCATCTTCCCATCAATTTTAACCATCTTCCCTGTCCCTGCTGAAGAAAAGCAGGCCCAAACCATGATGCTGCCATCACCATGTTTGACAGTGGGGATGGTGTGTTCAGGGTGATGAGCTGTGTTGCTTTTACGCCAAACATAACATTTTGCATTGTTGCCAAAAAGTTCAATTTTGGTTTCATCTGACCAGAGCACCTTCTTCCACATGTTTGGTGTGTCTCCCAGGTGGCTTGTGGCAAACTTTAAACAACACTTTTTATGGATGTCTTTAAGAAATGGCTTTCTTCTTGCCACTCTTCCATAAAGGCCAGATTTGTGCAATATACGACTGATTGTTGTCCTATGGACAGAGTCTCCCACCTCAGCTGTAGATCTCTGCATTTCATCCAGAGTGATCATGGGCCTCTTGGCTGCATCTCTGATCAGTCTTCTCCTTGTATGAGCTGAAAGTTTAGGTCTTGGTAGATTTGCAGTGGTCTGATACTCCTTCCATTTCAATATTATCGCTTGCACAGTGCTCCTTGGGATGTTTAAAGCTTGGGAAATCTTTTTGTATCCAAATCCGGCTTTAAACTTCTTCACAACAGTATCTCGGACCTGCCTGGTGTGATCCTTGTTCTTCATGATGCTCTCTGCGCTTTTAACAGACCTCTGAGACTATCACAGTGCAGGTGCATTTATACGGAGACTTGATTACACACAGGTGGATTGTATTTATCATCATTAGTCATTTAGGGCAACATTGGATCATTCAGAGATCCTCACTGAACTTCTGGAGAGAGCTTGCTGCACTGAAAGTAAAGGGGCTGAATAATTTTGCACGCCCAATTTTTCAGTTTTTGATTTGTTAAAAAAGTTTGAAATATCCAATAAATGTCGTTCCACTTCATGATTGTGTCCCACTTGTTGTTGATTCTTCACAAAAAATACAGTTTTATATCTTTATGTTTGAAGCCTGAAATGTGGCAAAAGGTCGCAAAGTTCAAGGGGGCCGAATACTTTCGCAAGGCACTGTATGAGCCAGGAAAGGGGGATTTCCTATTCTTGGGTAGCGGAATTACTTTTGCTTCCCTCCAGGCCTGAGGGCACACGCACTTTCTAAAAGGTTTAAATTGAGGAAATGGCAAATAGGAGTGGCAATATCATCTGCTATTATCCTCAGTCATTTTCCATCCAGGTTGTCAGACCTTGTGGCTTGTCATTGTTGATAGACAACAATAATTGTTTCACCTCTTCCACACTCACTTTATGGAATTCAAAAGGTCAATGCTTGTTTTTCATAATTTGGTCAGATATACTGGGATGTGTGGTGTCAGCGTTTGTTGCTGTCATGTCATGCTTAAGTTTGCTAATCTTGCCAATAAAAAATAATTTAAATAGTTGGCAGTATCAGATGAATGAGGCATCTGATTCAATTAATGATTCAATGAATTCAATAAATGATGGAGCTGAGGTTGCCTTTTTTCAAAAAGTAATTTAAGGTGCTCTAAAGTGTTTTACTATAATTTATTATATCATTTATTTGTGTTTCATAGTATATTTTTTTCCCTTTTAATTTAGTTTAGTCACATGATTTCTCAATTTGCAGTATGTTTGACAATCGGTTGTGCAGCCAGATTTATTTGCCATTCCTTTTTCCTCATCCCTCTGAACCATACCATTTTTTAAAAATTCCTCATCAATCGAGTGGGATTTAACCATTTTTACTGTCATTTTTTTAATGGGTGCATGCTTATTAGTAACTGGAATAAGCAATTTCATGAATATGTCAAGTGCAGCGTTGTGTTGCTCCTCCTTACACACCACAGACCAGCAAATATTATTTACATCCTCAACATAAGAATCACTAAAAACGTATTGTATGACCTCTTATACACTATATTAGGCCCTGCCTTTGGAACTTAGATATGGCTACTATATTGTGATCACTACATCCTATGGAATTGGATACTGCTTTAAGGCTATTATCTGCAGCATTAGTAAAGATTTGAGCAATACATGTTGATGATTTATTTCCTGTGCTGTTTGTAACTACCCTGGTAGGTTGACTGACAACCTGATCCAGGTTGCAGGCACTTGTTACAGTTTGAAGTTTTTTCCTGAGTGGGCAGCTTGATGAAAGCCAGTCAATATTTAAATCACCCAGAAAATATACTTCTCTGTTGATATAATACACATTATCAAGCATTTCATACATATTATCCAGTTCCTTATCAACAAGAAGACAGTGAATGTTCCTAAATGGCCAAGGACAGTTTTGATGTAAATCTACTTGAAAATTGATGGCAAGAGCTGAAAATGGTTGTCTAGCAATGATCAGATTTGAAAAAAGTGTTAAACAAATGAAAATTTTATATTTGAGATTATTCAAACTCTTGATTAACACTTTTAATGGTTACTAGAGTACAATATGTGCCATATGTGTTATTTCATAGTTTTGGTGTCTTCACTACTAATTTACAATGTTGAATATAGTAAAAATAAAGACAAACCCTTGAATGAGTAGGGGTGTCCAAACTTTTGACTGGTACTGTACATCATAACAACTGTAGCAGTGAATAAATAAATGTCCATTGGGGTGGAGGCAGAGTAAAGCCTGTTGGGGGGGGGGCAACACTTACTATAGTCATTTTGTATTTTTTTATTTTAATAACTTCTTGCGATGGGAAAGTGTTTGTTTTTTTATTGAACATGTGCTCTTAATGACAGATTGTAAAAATGAGGTGAAATCGATATACTGTATATCTTTTTTTTCTTTCCCACCATAACAATTTAAATTATATTACTGCTAAAGTTTTGGGTTGGTTTCCCCCAAAAATGTATCTCCATTGATAAATACATAAAGAGCAATTTAAGAATCCTCTGAAGGGCCAAACTACGTCATATGCAGAATTAGGAACCACTTTGGCCACCCTGCAAACTACATGTCACAGCCATGCATTTCTGGAATTGTCCGTATTATATGTGTGTATAGTACATGTATTTGAAATACATTTTACATAAAGTTAAATATATTGAAATGTGTTTATTTTTTCGTATAAGAGTGCAAGACTTTTGACCTGAGCCCATTGTGGCATTTCAGAATCAGTCTTTTGCTTTGAATTTTTTTTACCTGGGATTGTCACGCCCTGACCTTTTTATGTCTGTATTTTGGTTTGGTCAGGGTGTGATTTGGGGTGGGCATTCTATGTTCTTTTTTCTATGTTTTGTATTTCTTTGTTTTGGCCGGGTATGGCTCTCAATCAGGGACAGCTGTCTATCGTTGTCTCTGATTGGGAACCATACTTAGGTAGCTTTTTCCCACCTATGTTTTGTGGGTAGTTGTTTTCTTTTTAGTGTTCTGCACCTGACAGGACTGTTTCGGTTTCGTTTAGTCACTTTGTTATTTTGTTCTAGTGTTCAGTTTTAATAAAAGTCATGAACACTTACCACGCTGCGCTTTGGTCCGATTCTTCCTCATCAGACGACGATGACCGTTACAGGGATTTTACTTTGGGTATGGTGAAATTAGAAAATTGTATGTGTTTGAATGTTGGTGATTGCCACATAATGAAAAATATAAAATACAATGTTTGAAAGAGAATTAGAAAGGGGTCCTTATGATTGACATAAAAACGTTCAATTGTGCTTAAGTCCTTTTTAAGTTTATCTGAGTCAGATAATATTAATATTTCTACTTTGTTGTAGGTGTCGGAAATCGCAGACAGGATCGCAGCTCTGAAGATCGAAGGTCTCAATGTGGTCCCACAGAACCGCTTCTTTAAGCTCCGAGAACAGCCTAAGGTACTGGACCGGACCAAGCCACGTAGGACTAAGACCAGGAGGTATTCCTGGTCAGCAGTTTGGGGTCAGGAAAAACTCCTGGTCCCCACTTGTCACTCACTACCAGCGTTTAACAAACACATACCTTGTGATTTTTCTAACAAACTAATTAAGTGTCACATGACTCTCTGCAGCCACAAACATTGGACTCTTCACGGCAAACGAGGAGGCGGCTACCTGCTCCACCCTTGAAGGGTTAGATATACATATGTCATATATGCCATATATAGGTAACTGCCAAAATAAAGGAAACGCCCACATAAAGTGTCTTAGTATGTCGTTGTGCCACCACGAACCAGAACAGCTTCACTGCACCTTGGCATAGATTCTACAAGTGTCTGGAACTCTATTGTTGGGATACGACCACCATTCTTCCATGAGAAATTCCATTATTTGGTGTTTTGTTGATGGTGGTGGAAAACGCTGTCACGGCCCGCTCCAGAATCTCACATATATGTTCAATTGGGTTGAGATCTGGTGACTGAGATGACCATAGGATATGGCTTACATGCTCATCAAACTATTCAGTGACCACTCGTGCCCTGTGGATGGGGGCATTGTCATCCTATGGGGGCATAGCCATGATAGCCAAATAATGGCCTGCCCAGCATTTTTATACATGACCCTAAACATGATAGGTATTATAGGATAGGTCTAGATAGGTATAGATATTAATAGCTTAATTAACTCAGGAACCACAGCTGTGTGGAAGCACCTGCTTTCAATATACTTTGTATCCCTCATTCATTCAAGTTTTTCCATTATTTTGGCAAGATAGTCACACATTTACTAGAATCACATTAGTTATTGTATTCAATAGAGTGTGTGGTCTCATGTTGTTCTGTATTTTGACCCACATGCCTTCTCTTCTCAGATAAAGAAACCTAACTGACCGGGCATGTTGACCACTGCCATGACCCCTTGACTCCCCCCACACCAGTGCCTTGAGCCCCTTGTCCACGGTACCATCAGTGTCCAGTAAGAGGGTTGCTACCCTGCCACCAAGACACTACAGAGTACAGACTAACAGTTTTACCACTACTTCTGGCACTGTGGATAAAGACAAGAGTTGTACATTTCTTAATAATGAGAGATAGTAGCTACATACTTTATGTAAATTTGATGTAAAAACAAAGAAGAATGGATTAAGTTAAGAAACAAAGCAGTTTTTATCGAATCTTTTTCTTAAATATGCTGTTGAGTGAAATGTCAATCATCTCTTTGTTATTGGACCTTCCAACCAATCGGTGACCAGAGCCATGTTTATATAGCTGAATGAGAATGTTGTTATGACGATGGAGATGTAACTCTAACAGATGTGTGGCTATTGTCTGAAAGGCAAGATATGATTTATACTACTGCTTGTTTTAACATGTTTTTAACAGTTAACCTATTTGATAAATATTTATAAAAGACACTGGTCTATCATTGGTGTGGGAACAATCATTACATAAAATAGACAGTTATTGAGGTACGTGCAAAATAACATTCCTAATTTCAATAAAACAATCAGCAGTGATTTCTTATACTGTATTAATTATCTGTTGAATATTGGTCATACAGAATATTATACTTTCAGGTAGACAAAGTCTCATATGGTTGTTAGTTCTTTGGAACCTTGTGCATCTGATGTATGAATTTACATTGTAAATTATATACAATAAAATAAAAATGGTATTACTTTTGGCTTATCATTGTGCTCCTACAGATAGATGTTTCACTGTGTAGGCTACCTGTAGATGTCCTCCGCTATAACAATTGTATGAACAAAGTCATGAACTAAAGCCTTGAAGTAATCAATCTTGAGATTCATCCACACACAGAGCTTGCCTAACCTTAGTTTGAGTTGGAAAAATAAGTTTGTTTGGGTTTTTGAGCCGAGGAAGTGGCACCAGTGTCTGACATTCCTCCTGTCCTGATGGAGCCTGGGACCTGAACACAGGAGGAAGATCTCAATTACATACTCCTCGCGTCCTCTTTCCCACCCCCCAATGGGTTTTTGATGAGGAGAGAGGACACGAGGAGTATGTAATTGAAATCTTCCCAGGACTTCTTACTAGAGAAGTAAAGGCCATCTTTATGGAAACAGACTTTGATATTTTGTTGGCTGCATTTAGACAGGCAACCCAATTCTAATATTTTTTTTCTCACTAAATTGGTCAATCGACCAAGCAGATCAGCGCTGAAAAATATTTGATGTGAAATTATCTGATTTGATTGGTCAAAAGACCAATTAGTGGAAAATATCAGAATTGGGCTGACTCTAAACACAACCTTTATGTTCCAATGAGTGCTTCCAGGAGCATCTTCTAACATCCACTTGTTTCACCCAAACAGTGATCTTGCCTTTGTTTTCCATAGACATTCAACAGCATTCTACCTCCACCACCTGCACTTAGGCCTGCATTTAGTAAACACGACTAAATTACCTGAGAGGTATAGGTTAATTCATCTGTCCAGTTTAATGTATGTGTCCTGTCCTCTGCAATCACAGCATTCTCACACAAATCACAAATGTTTCAAATGTCATGAAAATGACAGCAGGTTAAGCATATTTACAGTAGAGAATCATCAGCACATTGTCCTGTAGCTGTCGTTGAGTCACTCTGAGTCGGCCTGAGATTCTCCTGAGGCACTGCCATTTCCATCTCCAGTCAGCTGTAGCAGTGCATTCCACCAGGAAAAACAAAACCTGGTCAACATGCTGATGACATTCTTAGCTTATATATTTCATTGTTTTTTAAAATCAGCTAGTTTTTCTTCCTCAGCAGCTCTGAACCTTGACATTTGTACGTGCTAAATAAAAGGCCATCTATTAGTTCAAGGAATTCCACTTCCACGGTAGAACTGAAGAAGGCCCAAAAGTGTTGGTTTAAACAACAAAATAAGCTTTTTTCCCCCTCAAACTTCCATTTGTCCTCTAAGTGTCTGAATATGGTCTCTTACAAATCCTGTCTGTTCCTTTATTCATGCACTTTAGTTAGAATGCAAGGTAGCGAAGTATACATTCTCCTTCCACAGTATAGAATACTAGTTCCTCCCCAAAGCCTCCTGAATGGTCAGGTCTGGTTAGTTTCGGCCAGGTCCGGTTCAGTCAGATCCAGTCAGGTCCGGTCAGCAATGGTCTGACAGGAACCGTTCTCTTTGGTTGGGGACGATGAAGCCATCCTTGCTGTCCATGAAGCTCTCCCTGCGGTCGTGGCCGGAGATGACGAAGGTGTGTATGGGGTCGATGACCACCAGATCGTCCTTCTCCAGCCCCGGATCCTCCACCTCGGCATACGCAGGGTTCCCTGAGCTGCGACAGAACCTCATCTTCATGGCTGGCCAGCGTGCGGGCCGCCTCTGTGGGAAGCACAGGCAGAAGAACTGAAAGGAGATTTGTGCTAAACAAAATGTATTAGAGGAGCTTCCCTAAAATGTGTAACTACTCCATATAGGCAAAACAATGTCTGACATTGTCTGATGAAGGTCTTCAATTACCTAAATGTCACAATGTGTTAAGCCTTAACAAAATACATTAAATTAGATGTACTCTCAGTGACTTCCCTGACCAAATCATGTAAATAAAGACATACAAATGTTTGTGAGTGCCAGCAGGGGGCAGTAGGCCTACTTACCTCTATGAAGAATAGGCTGGCGCTTGAGGTCGGGTGGTTGTACATGTACACCGTTGCTATGACGGCTGCTGCCATGGTGATCATGACCAGCGAGATGCCCACCAGGAGACCAGTCTGCAGGCGCACCTCTCTCTGCTCCTCCTCTGGCTCGTCCACCTCAGCAGCTGGAGGGGGACAAGTAACAAACGCTACCTAACGTTGTAGGAATCTTCACTGTTTGCTGGGCTGTCTTCCATATTCAAAATAATGGGTCAAAATAATATTTGTTTTAATAAAAATGCTTTAGGTGTGTTTTATGTAGCTTGCCAGTGTAATGAAACCAATATAATAGTCTCAAAAGTGTATTATGTATTATTCATGAGAATGTTGGAACCATGCAAGAGATTGGCAACCACTTACGCGATTCTTTTTCTGTGTGCAGGGAAAACTTAGTGTCATCTGAAAGAAAAAAATACATATGGATGAGTGAGGGCCAAATTAAATCAAAACTGGTCACCAGCTTTCTGAGGCAAGTCAGAGGCCTGTAGTTAATGTTTATCCCAGAGCCATATAGGCATGTACTGTGTGTGTTCATAAACAGTATACGATGAGAACATACCTTCCATCCTGCCCAGACTGACATAGACAGATACCTAGTGAGAGGCATCATTCAGCAGATAAGATCCACGTGTGCAGTATGGTGCCAGTGTGTAGTATTTGTCATTGCGTTGTATAAGCGGCTGCACAATTATCTGACAGCAGGCTGGGAAATAGCTGCAGACCGGACCCGCGTCATCTCTACGTCCCTGAGCAGCTAGAGCAAACACAAACCGCAGCCCAACTCCCATTCTCCATCCTTATACCTGAAGTGTGCATTTGTTCACTTCCAAGTGTGCACTTGTTCACTTCCCATCAAGGGTTTCAAAGCATTGGAGTGTGTAAGCAGGAATGAACTAGAATGTGTTTCCACTCTATTTCTTGCACCACTTCAGACTTTTAAAATATGAAGTCATTGTAAACCCACCAGGGCTTGGTAAATGTTGAGTCATTGTAAACCCACCAGGGCTTGGTAAATGTTAAGTCATTGTAAACCCACCAGGGCTTGGTAAATGTTAAGTCATTGTAAACCCACAAGGGCTTGGTAAATGTTAAGTCATTGTAAACCCACCAGGGCTTGGTAAATGTTAAGTCATTGTAAACCCACCAGGGCTTGGTAAATGTTAAGTCATTGTAAACCCACCAGGGCTTGGTAAATGTTAAGTCATTGTAAACCCACCAGGGCTTGGTAATGTTAAGTCATTGTAAACCCACCAGGGCTTGGTAAATGTTAAGTCATTGTAAACCCACCAGGGCACTCACTCATCCCATCACACCAAATGGTAATTGTGTTTTGATCAAAAAGGCCAGGTAGTGGTACTACTACTTACCCACCGTAGGAGCACTGGTGAAGGGGAGGGCAGTGGTGACAGTGGGGCTAGGTCTGGCTCTGGATGTAGTAGTGGCAGTGGTAGTGGTGGTAGAGGAGGTAGTTGTGGTGATGGAGGTGGTAGTCCGCTGTTGCACTGTTCTTGTCATGGCAACTGGAGTGGTTGTAGTGTGAGCGTTAGGCACATTGTAAGGTGTTGTGGTGTTGGTGTGAACCATCTGAACACAGCTCTGGTTTTTCCCCTGTGAAATCAAGACAACGTGAATTAGTTTCCAGTTTTGAATGAGTTTCCTTGAGGCAGAAGAAAACAAATGAAGTGAATAGTGAACTGTTCAATACCGCTTCAGGACAGCCCTTATCTACCCAGTCCTGACGATGCCGGTCGAAGCCACTGGAACACCTGTTATAAATAACAGAACAGAACAACCATTAGGACACAACATGGTGCTGATTTGGGAGAGATAGGTTGTTACATTTTTCTTTGAACTCTTGTCACAGCAAAATTCCACTGTATGCATTCTGTACCTACAAATGGCAATAACAAACTTGACCTGGACTTTTACCTGTGCAGTCTGCTGCACCAGCTGCAGTTGAAGCCGATCTCAGATGACATACAAGGCCCACAGCTGGAAAACTGAAGACAAGCTAAGAGAAAAAAAAGCGAGATCCTAGTACACCAAAGGTTGCTCTAGCCCAGCACAAATAATTACCATAGATATAACTGTAAAGAACCCTGTAGACTTAAGCCCCGTTTATGCCTAGTTCTAACATGTGTCCTTTGCCCTGATTGTGATTGTGCCAACATTTTTGGACTGGTGTAGACAGTTAAAAGACTGATTGTGATCAGATCTTCCTGAACACCTCCAAAGGTAGCCAGGGACCCACTGTATCTGGATATCTTACAAGTGTATTCGGATCTGGAGAGTGAAACCATTCAAATCATCAATATACAGTGGGGCAAAAAAGTATTTTGTCAGCCACCAATTGTGCAAGTTCTCCCACTTAAAAAGATGAGAGAGGCCTGTAATTTTCATCATAGGTACACTTCAACTATGACAGACAAAATGAGAAAAAAAATCCAGAAAATCACATTGTAGGATTTTTAATGAATTTATTTGCAAACTATGGTGGAAAATAAGTATTTGGTCACCTACAAACAAGCAAGATTTCTGGCTCTCACAGACCTGTAACTTCTTCTTTAAGAGGCTCCTCTGTCCTCCACTCGTTACCTGTATTAATGGCACCTGTTTGAAGAATTGGTGGCTGACTAAATACTTTGTTGCCCCACTGTATAAGGCCCTCTAAAACCATTGACGTGGCACAATTGACTTATGGCATCAATATACAGTATGTCTTAAAATAAATAAATATTATTTTGAAAGACTATCTGTCAAATGATTTACATACAGGGAGAGACCAGGAAAGCAGGTCAAAATGTGGACACAGTGGACAGATAAGTGACACATTTTAACACTATGTGTAGACGCACGTCTGAAAATGTGGGCACAATCAGAATGTGGACAAGATCAGGACACAGGACACGTTAGAACAAGGTATAAACAGGGTTATAAACTTACTGGGCAGAGGAAGCATCTCAACCGCTGTAGAGTTGGCGATCTTGGACTTGAGGATGTCCACTTTGTGGTACTCATAGATGGTCCTCCTGCGAACATCTGGCATAATGAGAAGGTGGTCAATGGTGGTCAGACTGCAGTCAGATCCAATCTTACTGGAGGACCAGGGATGCGGGGGGCACACAGAGACATTATGGTACTCACTGGGTATCTGCTCAATCTCATGAAGCACCACAAATGCGTCTGAGAGGCCCACTTTGACAGGATGGTTCACTGACCTGATCTCATTGATGTCAATGGGAACCTACACACAGGACAATGAGGTATACACATTCATTACAATTAAAGCTAAAGGCAAATAGCTCTACTTCTCTAGAATAAGTAATAGTTAGCGAGGAAGAGGAGCGTCACCTCTTTGTAGGCGAAGACGATGCGTCCGTCACTGTGCAGAGCGGTCTGGAAGGTAAATGGGCCTTGACTTACACTGTCCTGTAGGTGAACCTGATCCCACTGGACTACTAAGGCTGTACCTAAAGGACAGACAGAGAAACACACACAGGCTGGTTAGAACCACCAAGGCTGTACCTAAAGGACAGACATAGACACACACACACAGGCTGGTTAGAACCACCAAGGCTGTACCTAGAGGACAGACAGAGACACACACACAGGCTGGTTAGAACCACCAAGGCTGTGCTTGATACACAAAGACAGTAGCTATGTTAATTCACTGCACATGGATAAAGTTAGTTGCCCTTGAATTTTCTAGAAAACCTTTGATTGACTGAGCAGGGCTTAACATCTATCGAGACACAATTGCCTGTTTGGCTCTATGTCTATATGTCTTACCGTTGTCAAAGTAACTGATGGTCGAGTTTGTGGACATACTGAGGTCAAAGTTGGCCATCAGAGGGGCGATGTACTGAGTGGCCGTCAGCATCCTGTGGATGACATCGCCTGTGTAGATGAAACCTGATGGAGGGGGTGCGCGCGCGCACACACACACACACACACACACACACACACACACACCCCTCTTATTTCAGGAAGTGATGGTGGAGGTCCCTTATAATGGTGGTAGTTTCTCACATATTCATTCTCATTCATCAGAGTTTGACATACCACCAGTTGCCACTGTGATTTCTCTCAGTATGTGACCATAGAACGGGAAGTCAAAGGACAGATGAACACTCTGAAAGGAGAAATGAAAGGAGAAAAACCACAAAAACAAAGATGAGTTTCAGTGACAAGACAAGGTGCCACAAGGTATGAGTGATCTCCACTGATATTGTAGAAGTCATACAGGTAGCAGTCGGCTGCAGAGCTAGGCGCTGACTTGTCATGACAGTATCCACTAAACAGGAGCATGCCCTTATCCTTGATGGTTTGATATCCTCTGCCCTAAGGCTGCGTACCGCTGCTTGTCTGTGTGTGTTGGACAGCAGGCCGTGGATCTTCCCCTTCCCTGGGTCCAGCTGATCTATGTCCACCCACAGATATTTACCAGCAGTCTCTGTAGCCCCGTAGATCTTAGATGTGTAGTAGCTATGGTTCATGTCCTGGGATAAACAACATTCATGTTAGCATTCAGTGTTTCCTGGGATAAACAACATTCATGTTAGCATTCAGTGTTTCCTGGGATAAACAACATTCATGTTAGCATTCAGTGTTTCCTGGGATAAACAACATTCATGTTAGCATTCAGTGTTTCCTGGGATAATCAACATTCCTGTTAGCATTCAGTGTTTCCGGGGATAAACAATATTCATGTTAGAATTCAGTGTTTTCCAACCCTGTTGTAGCCCTTGACAAACACACCTCTTCAGCTCATTGAGGGCTTGATGATTAGTTAACAAGTTGAATCAGGTGTGCTTGTCCAGGGTTACAATAAACGTGTACTGTTGGGGGTACTGGAGGACCAAGGTTGGGACACACCGTGTTCGATGTTATACACTATAAGTCCTGAATATGTGCTGAACAATGAGAGATCATTTCAAGCTTGATTCTGACAGTGAGATGTAGAGTGCGTAGAGTTCTATATCATACCGATATGACAGAACATGAAACATTATTAAACATGACAGGGTCCTGACTTTTCCTAAACACAAGACCTGTCCAGGAAACACCCTGGGGTCTAATTAACTAGGGCTCAGACTTTATTACTGTCCTGGTCATGATGTCAGGAAACACCCTGGGGTCTAATTAACTAGGGCTCAGACTTTATTACTGTCCTGGTCATGATGTCAGGAAACACCCTGGGGTCTAATTAACTAGGGTCCTGACTTTTCCTAAACACAAGACCGGTCCAGGAAACACCCTGGGGTCCAATTAACTAGGGCTCAGACTTTATTACTGTCCTGGTCATGATGTCAGGAAACACCCTGGGGTCTAATTAACTAGGGCTCAGACTTTATTACTGTCCTGGTCATGATGTCAGGAAACACCCTGGGGTCTAATTAACTAGGGCTCAGACTTTATTACTGTCCTGGTCATGATGTCAGGAAACACCCTGGGGTCTAATTAACTAGGGCCCAGACTTTATTACTGTCCTGGTCATGATGTCAGGAAACACCCTGGGGTCTAATTAACTAGGGCTCAGACTTTATTACTGTCCTGGCCATGATGTCAGGAAACACCCTGGGGTCTAATTAACTAGGGCTCAGACTTTATTACTGTCCTGGTCATGATGTCAGGAAATACCCTGGGGTCTAATTAACTAGGGCTCAGACTTTATTACTGTCCTGGTCATGATGTCAGGAAACACCCTGGGGCCTAATTAACTAGGGCTCAGACTTTATTACTGTCCTGGTCATGATGTCAGGAAACACCCTGGGGTCTAATTAACTAGGGGTCAGACTTTATTACTGTCCTGGTCATGATGTCAGGAAATACCCTGGGGTCTAATTAACTAGGGCTCAGACTTTATTACTGTCCTGGTCATGATGTCAGGAAACACCCTGGGGTCTAATTAACTAGGGCCCAGACTTTATAACTGTCCTGGTCATGAAATTGTTGTTGTTGTTCCTACTTCAATCTGGGAGCTGTTGTCATGTCTCTCCTCAGTCAGTAGGTCATCCTGGTCCTTGTAGTGGCTGTGGAGGTCGTCACTGGCCCAGCTCGGGGCACCCGGCCTGGGGATGGCCAGCCACCTCCTCCACCTCTGGCTGGAGGATCCCTGGTCCTCAGACACACTCCCCAGACCTGGACCAAACAAAAACACATTCAGATACATGAGGTGTGCTTGATTTAGCCTAAATCAAATGTATTTATAAAGACCTTCTTACATCAGCTGATATCTCAAAGTGGTGTACAGAAACCCAGCCTAAAACCCCAAACAGCAAGCAATGCAGGTGTAGAAGCACGGTGGCTGGGAAAAACTCCCTAGAAATACCAGAAGAAACTTAGAGAGGAACCGGCTATGAGGGGTGGCCAGTCCTCTTCAGGCTGTGCTGGGTGGAGCTTATAACAGTACATGGCCAAGATGCTCAAATGTTCATAGATGACCAGCATGGTCAAATAATAATAATCACAGTGGTTGTCGATCGGTGCAACAGGTCAGCACCTCAGGAGTAAATGTCAGTTGGCTTTTCATAGCAGATCATTCAGAGAATCTCTACTGCTCCTGCTGTCTCTAGAGAGTTGAAAACAGCAGGTCTGGGACAGGCCTTCCATTGCCTAATACAATGGAACCAATGCAAACCACCCTGAATTCCGGTCAAGCGAAATCAAGCGTACACTTCAAATTATTTGACACACAATGTATTTGATCCAGATCTGACTCTCATCTAGAGAGGGCCAACCCCTGCACACCAGGATGGGAGACCCCTGAGGAGAGTAGAAGGGGCTCCCTGTGACATAGTGTGCTGGTTACCTTTCATCTCACCAGTGTTTGAAAAGGGCCCAGGAATCTCCCATGTGAGGTTGACAATGACTGAACGTCTTCAGTCCTTGGAACTAAACCCATCTTTATATACTAGCCTTCGTCTGCCTGCCTGTCAGTGTCAACATGTGACAGACACAAACAGCATACTAACCTCTCTTCCCTGGGAAAAACAAACATCCACCTTCCCTCAATCATCCTGCCAGGGACAGCAGTGCACCTAAACTCCCCCCTCTTTTCGCAGGAGAGAGTGAAAGGCTGCCGCACATTCTTCACACTGGCAGGCCCAACCCAGACGTTATGGGGCAGTTATGATGGAGGAAGACATGTTGTGAGTCTCATAGAGTATGTCACATAGTGTTCTACTAGCATCAGCAGACGTAGAAGTGTTATTGTGGTTGGGAGACATATAGAACACCTAAAAGAAACTGGTTTAATGAGCAATCTGCAGTTGTAAACAGTAAGAAAGCGGGCACCCCGCCACTGATTTGGTAAATAGCTTAGGGATGGGGCTGGATACATGTAGCATCTGTCAAATTCTAAGACAGAGCTACAGATGCAAGGACTGGCCATCCATTAGATCAAATTTACAGTTTTAAACTTGTTTTGAGGCTATACAGTGTTTGTTTACAATTACTTTGCTTACAAACACCAGAGTAAAACAAGCTCCTAGTTTGGGCTCTGATGGAGTGTGACAATTGAAGCTCATGAGGCATTTATAAATTATATTCTTCAAGAATCCATGTGTATACAAATGAATGTTGCAATTACTTATTGCCCCTTTAATGAGCCATGAACTGACACTACAAGCAGTAACAAACCTACATGCATGTCAGCAAAGTGACATTTATGTAGCAAGTCCACTTATCTTGTTAAGTTATCTTATCTCCTCTTATCTTAGTAAAGTCACTTGGGAAGTATTCTATTCTATGCCAGAGAACTGTGTCCACTCTCTAAGGATTCAGTATGGCAGTGATATAGCCTATCACAGCATTTTATCCTGTACTTTACTGGTCTAATGTTTGCAGTAATTCCTTCAATATTTGATTTATTTAAAAAGTAAATAACTTGCCAAAACATTAAGGCTATATAGAAATCTTAGTCCACACGACTGAGCTTCAAAAACAAAACACACCAAAGAGAATTGAAGAACAATAATGACTTACGATAAATAAAGACTATTTTAAATAATGACTTACCACTGGCAGGCATCAATTCCACATTAGTTATTTGATACTGGAAAACTATAAATATTCCGGTGATAAATTTGACAGTCTTCGACATCATCAGTTCCTAAGTCTCTTTATTCCCTTTCAAATTCCCAAAGCACCAAAATAAAAAAACTCTGTTGGACAACTTTTCATTTGCGCAAGGTCCTTTTGGTTTGAAGTATGAAGGCGATACTATTCCGTCAGAATGTTGTCCACTTCTCAAACAAAAATGCAGAGCAAGTTATGAAATAAAATCCAGTAGTTGCATTTTTAACATAAAATACTAAACATTTCAATAGCAATACTTCCCGTCTCCGGGAAATGCCCATTTAACAAGAATTCAAATTGGCTAAATCTATTCGTCTTGGAAAGGTTGTGGTCACTTGATAGGGCTAAGATAATAAGTATGTTGACAATGACTTGAGTGCGATGCTGAAGTTATTATTGTCTCTCTCCCTCTTGGTCATCTCCGTTTTAATAAGCTGAGAGTGGAGACAGTGCATACGCGCTGGAAACGTTGTACACACGCACCAAAACAGTGTACACACGCACCAAAACAGTGTACACACGCACCAAAACAGTGTACACACGCACCAAAACAGTGAGTCTGCCTCCGTGCTGAGTAGAATAGGACCTCCGTCTCTCTCTCTCTCTCCATCTCTCTCTCTCTCTCTCCGTCTCTCTCTCTCTCTCTGTCTCTCTGTGTACTGTGTGTGTGTTTTCTCACCTGCATGAGAGCGAGTTCCTCTGAGAATTCCGTGGATTGGATGAGTGTGACATGTCTCACAAGGCTAAAGGGCTTTCCAACCTCAGGGTGTGTGTGGGAGAGAGAGAGAGAGAGAGAGAGAGAGAGAGAGAGAGATTAGTCTGTGGGGCAGTGCAAGCACACTGTACTCCACTTACTCTACTTCATTTAGTCTAATGATGTGTGAAATTAGACAGACCCATCATATTGAATTGTCACTAAAAGTATTTCATATCAGTTTATCCTAATAAGCAATACAGCTTGTTTTGCATTGACAAAAGAGCCCAATGGTATACAAATACACCCTGTGAATCATATGGTATTGATTGAGCTGGGGAAATAGTTCCTGCCATCAGATGTTGCATCCTTGGTAACGAGTGAATGTGAGTATACTCCAGAGGCCAAGTTTCAAAGCCGTTTTTACGATACATATCGAAGCATCTGTCATTGGTTAAGGGTTCCTCTTCTTCCTCTTCTAAGCCCTGGCACACAACAGAGATTATGTTTAGTCTTAATGGAAAAGAAAGGAGGGGACCATACTGTACTTGTTCCCACAGACAAACACAGGGCCCCTTTGTTATCCTGTATCTCATTAATACTGAATTCCAACCTTATAAAGTTGTCTTATAAAGTTGTACACTAGTGTTTCTGGGCATGGACAGTCTGGCTTTATACCGTAGCTGTCAAGATAAAACATATTACATCAATATAGCTCAGTTATCCAGGCTACTACAGTGGAGTTATCATTACCCAGGCTACTACAGTGGAGTTATCGTTACCCAGGCTACTACAGTGGAGTTATCGTTACCCGGGCTACTACAGTGGAGTTATCGTTACCCGGGCTACTACAGTGGAGTTATCGTTACCCAGGCTACTAAAGTGGAGTTATCGTTACCCAGGCTACTACAGTGGAGTTATCGTTACCCAGGCTACTACAGTGGAGTTATCGTTACCCAGGCTACTACAGTGGAGTTATCATTACCCAGGCTACTACAGTGGAGTTATCGTTACCCAGGCTACTACAGTGGAGTTATCGTTACCCAGGCTACTACAGTGGAGTTATCATTACCCAGGCTACTACAGTGGAGTTATCGTTACCCAGGCTACTACAGTGGAGTTATCGTTACCCAGGCTACTACAGTGGAGTTATCGTTACCCAGGCTACTACAGTGGAGTTATCGTTGACACTATTTTTGTTGTGACACCCCGTTAAATACTTGTGGTTCAATGTGCAGTAATAATAAAACACAAGTCCTTAATCCTCAGCCATAGTTTCCGAATCAGACAACCTACAGTAAATGTGCTTGTGCTCATCAACAATCCTTTTCCCCTCCCAGCTTGCTGTCATAAACTACAATTAATAATCTCTCTCTTTTGGCACCTCTGAATGAGTTCCTTCCCATTGACGTCCTACATTCCTCCTGTGTCCCCTGTCTCTGGCCTCCAGTCCTCTGTCTGGCAGAGAGAGAGAGAGACAGCGACCAGAGGAAGTCTGGGTGTTTGCTACCATGTCTGTGCTGGATGTGCTAGGGCCTTGATATACTGAGTCTTAGACTGGAGATGGCTGGACAGTGGGCTGGGGCTTGAAGAGAGGTCTGGGACTGGAGATGGATGGACAGTGGGCTGGGGCTTGGAGAGAGGTCTGGGACTGGAGATGGATGGACAGTGGGCTGGGGCTTGGAGAGAGGTCTGGGACTGGAGATGGATGGACAGTGGGCTGGGGCTTGGAGAGAGGTCTGGGACTGGAGATGGATGGACAGTGGGCTGGGGCTTGAAGAGAGGTCTGGGCCTGGAGATGGATGGACAGTGGGCTGGGGCTTGGAAAAAGGTCTGGGACTGGAGATGGATGGACAGTGGGCTGGGGCATGGAGAGAGGTCTGGGACCGGAGATGGATGGACAGTGGGCTGGAGCTTGGAGAGAGGTCTGGGCCTGGAGATGGATGGACAGTGGGCTGGGGCTTGGAGAGAGGTCTGGGACTGGAGATGGATGGTGGGCTGGGCCTTGGAGAGAGGTCTGGGCCTGGAGATGGATAGACAGTGGGCTGGGGCTTGGAGAGAGGTCTGGGACTAGAGATGGGGGTGAACTCTTAGAAAAAAAGGTGCTATCTAGAACCTAAAAGGTTTCTTTGGCTGTTCCCATAGGAGAACCCTTTGAAGAACCCTATTTGGTTCCAGGTGGATCCCTTTTCTGTTCTATGTAGAACCCTTCCCACAGAGGGTTCTACTTGAAACGCAAAAGAGTTCTACCTGGAACCAAAAAGGGTTCTCCTATGGTGACAGCCAAATAACTGTTTTGGAACCCTAAGTTCTAAGTGTGTGTGTGGGGGGGGGGGATAGGGCTTGGGATGTGGTTTGGAGAGAGGTCTGGGACTGGGAATTCGGGTAGGGGGATAAAGGGCTGCGGATGTGGCATGGAGAGAGGTCTGGGACTGGGAATGGGGGTAGGGGGATAGATGGCTGGAGATGTGGCTTGGAAAGAGGTCTGGGACTGAGGATGAGGGTGGGGTTGAAGGGGATAGATGGCTGGGGATGTGGCTTGGAGAGAGGTCTGGGACTGAAGATGAGGGGGGGGATAGAGAGCTAGTGATAGGGCTTGGAGAGAGGGCTGGGGATGGGGCAGGGGATGGTTGTCTAATATCACAGGTTAGAGAGGCAAAGACTGAAGAAGAAACTTAGAAATAATCGTCTGTAATGTCATTATGACTATATTGCTACGTCACAATACTCTTGATCTTTATCAACATTGTCCTCTTGTCACGATGGTAAATGCAATTCCATGAGAATAAAATAATGAACTTATATCAATACATGTTTCCTAAGACTATAATAGGAATGCTGTTCAAAACAAACTGTAGATAAACACTTTAGTTGACGCTGTGCTTGGTAGCGTTTCATTATGAGAACGGTTTGGAGTCATTCCTCGTCGAGTCTCAGAGGTAACCACTGTCTGAGGTTACTTCTCAGAGGTAACCACTGTGGACTCATTGCATTGTCTGACGAGGGGTCATACAAAGTGTTGAAGAATGACAGTGCTCTGAATCCTAGAAATACAAACTTGTGTATCTTTATATAGTTTTAAACAGAGCAACTTGGCCAATATGGCTCTCAAATACACGCTTTCATTATGATAATGACAATCACTGTGGATGCCAGGCCAGGGGAAAAAAGCCATAATTACTACTGTATGTGTTGTGATAATTAATTATTTGCTCTCTAACCTGTTAGTTCATGTCCCCTGCCAATGTGATATATAGGCCTAAGGCCGAGACAATAATAAGACACAGTGGCAGAATAAATTCAAGTGTTTCATCACAAAACCGGAGAGCCACATCTGTCTGGTGAAGTCCGAAAAGCATTTTGCATGTAACAAACAGTTAGTTACATGACCTACAGCAAGGTCAAGCAAGTGAATATTTCTGACATTTTCGGACTACTAAACAACCATTGATTTAGAACCAGGGTGTCAGGAGTGTGTAACTGGTGGCATGGAAGTCAAACGGAGGAGAGCAGAACTTGGTAAATAGCCAGAGCCGTTTAATGTACATACAGTGCCTTGCGAAAGTATTCGGCCCCCTTGAACTTTGCGACCTTTTGCCACATTTCAGGCATCAAACATAAAGATATAAAACTGTATTTTTTTGTGAAGAATCAACAACAAGTGGGACACAATCATGAAGTGGAACGACATTTATTGGATATTTCAAACTTTTTTAACAAATCAAAAACTGAAAAATTGGTCGTGCAAAATTATTCAACCCCTTTACTTTCAGTGCAGCAAACTCTCTCCAGAAGTTCAGTGAGGATCTCTGAATGATCCAATGTTGACCTACATGACTAATGATGATAAATACAATCCACCTGTGTGTAATCAAGTCTCTGTATAAATGCACCTGCACTGTGATAGTCTCAGAGATCCGTTAAAAGCGCAGAGAGCATCATGAAGAACAAGGAACACACCAGGCAGGTCCGAGATACTGTCGTGAAGAAGTTTAAAGCCGGATTTGGATACAAAAAGATTTCCCAAGCTTTAAACATCCCAAGGAGCACTGTGCAAGCGATAATATTGAAATGGAAGGAGTATCAGACCACTGCAAATCTACCAAGACCTGGCCGTCCCTCTAAACTTTCAGCTCATACAAGGAGAAGACTGATCAGAGATGCAGCCAAGAGGCCCATGATCACTCTGGATGAACTGCAGAGATCGACAGCTGAGGTGGGAGACTCTGTCCATAGGACAACAATCAGTCGTATATTGCACAAATCTGGCCTTTATGGAAGAGTGGCAAGAAGAAAGTCATTTCTTAAAGATATCCATAAAAAGTGTTGTTTAAAGTTTGCCACAAGCCACCTGGGAGACACACCAAACATGTGGAAGAAGGTGCTCTGGTCAGATGAAACCAAAATTGAACTTTTTGGCAACAATGCAAAACGTTATGTTTGGCGTAAAAGCAACACAGCTCATCACCCTGAACACACCATCCCCACTGTCAAACATGGTGGTGGCAGCATCATGGTTTGGGCTTGCTTTTCTTCAGCAGGGACAGGGAAGATGGTTAAAATTGATGGGAAGATGGATGGAGACAAATACAGGACCATTCTGGAAGAGAACCTGATGGAGTCTGCAAAAGACCTGAGACTGGGACGGAGATTTGTCTTCCAACAAGACAATGATCCAATACATAAAGCAAAATCTACAATGGAATGGTTCAAAAATAAACATATCCAGGTGTTAGAATGGCCAAGTCAAAGTCCAGACCTGAATCCAATCGAGAATCTGTGGAAAGAACTGAAAACTGCTGTTCACAAATGCTCTCCATCCAACCTCACTGAGCTCGAGCTGTTTTGCAAGGAGGAATGGGAAAAAATTTCAGTCTCTCGATGTGCAAAACTGATAGAGACATACCCCAAGCGACTTACAGCTGTAATCGCAGCAAAAAGTGGCGCTACAAAGTATTAATTTAAGGGGGCTGAATAATTTTGCACGCCCAATTTTTCAGTTTTTGATTTGTTAAAAAAGTTTGAAATATCCAATAAATGTCGTTACACTTCATGATTGTGTCCCACTTGTTGTTGATTCTTCACAAAAAAATACAGTTTTATATCTTTATGTTTGAAGCCTGAAATGTGGCAAAAGGTCGCAAAGTTCAAGGGGCCGAATACTTTCGCAAGGCACTGTAACTACCGACATACAAAAATAACAAAACACATGGGCAACAAAACCCGTATCGCACCAGTCACATAAAGCACACGTACTTACTATAAACAATACCCGACAAGGACATTGGGGGAACAGAGGGAACATATTCAACATGTAATTAGGTCATTGAAACCAGTTGAGTGCGACAACCACAACAAATGGAACATGAAAAATAGATCGATGATGGCTAGAAGACCGGTGATGATGGCTAGAAGACAAGGAGAGGAACCGACTTTGGCAGAAGTTGTGACACACGGCGGTCGCTCAGCCCGGCGTAGCGAAACTATGATGTGAGGGACCGGGAGCTGTTGGCTGTTGTCGGGGCTCTGAAGGCGTGGAGACATTGGCTTGAGGGGGCTAGACACCCTTTCCTCATTTGGACTGACCACCGCAATCTGGAGTACCTCCGGGCGGCGAGGAGAATGAACCCTCGCCAGGCAAGGTGGGCCATGTTTTTCACCCGTTTTGTTTTCACCCTATCCTACAAACCAGGTTCCCAGAACGTGAAGGCAGACACACTATTCCGGCTGTATGACACAGAGGAGCGGTCCACGGATCCCACTCCCATAATACCGGCTTCTTGCCTGGTGGCACCAGTGGTATGGGAGGTGGGCGCGGACATCGAGCGGGCGTCACGTACAGAGCCCACTCCAGTTGGGCGTCTGTACGTTCCGTCTGCTGTCCGTGACCGGTTGAACTGTTGGGCCCACACGTCTGGTCATCCGGGTATCGGTCGGACAGTGCGCTGTCTCAGTGGGAAGTACTGGTGGCCCACGTTAGCCAAGGACGTGAGCGTTTATGTTTCCTCCTGCTCGGTGTGCGCCCAGTGCAAGGCACCTAGACACCCGCCCAGAGGGAAATTACAACCCCGACCCGTTCCACAACGGCCGTGGTCACACCTATCGGTGGATTTCGTGACGGATCTTCCCCCGTCACAGGGTAACACCACAATCCTGGTCGTTGTGGATCGGTTTTCTAAGTCCTGCCGTATCCTTCCTTTGCCCGGTCTCCCTACGGCCCTACAGACTGCGGAGGCCCTGTTCACCCACCTATTCCAGCACTATGGGGTGCCTGAGGATATAGTTTCTGATCGGGGTCCCCAATTCACCTCTAAAGTCTGGAGGGCGTTTATGGAACGCCTGGGGGTCTCGGTCAGCCGAGAGTAACGGACAGGTGGAGAGAGTTAACCAGGATGTGGGTAGGTTTCTGTGGTCCTATTGCCAGGACCGGCCGGGGGAGTGGGCGGTTTTCATCCCTTGGGCGGAGATGGCCCTAAACTCCCTCCACCACTCCTCCACTAACCTATCACCTTTTCAGTGTGTGCTGGGTTATCAGCCGGTTCTGGCAACGTGGCATCAGAGCCACGGTATGGTCTGGAGGAGAGGTGGAGGACATCCTGGATCCGTCCTTACTGCAGGAATTTCACCGTCTCCATCCAGATCGCCCTGCGTCTCGTCCTCCGGGTCGTCCCCGAGGCTGGTGTCGGCGCGCTGCTGGAGCCGGGCATCAGGGGGGGGTACTGTCACGACTTCCGCCAAAGTTGGTCCCTCTCCTTGTTCGGGCGGCGTTCGGCGGTCGATGTCACTGGCTTTCTAGTTTCTAGTCGGCCATGTTTCATTTTCGTTTTGTTTTCTCTTCATTTTACTCACCTGGTTTCCATTCCATAATCAGTGTCCCTCTGGCTTCCTCTTTTGTTTTATGCGTGATTGTTTTTGTCAAGTGGTTCCGTGTACATGATCTGGATTGTTTATGTTTATCCTTGTTGGATTATTGTTGAATTTGAGTAAATATCGTGGCTTTACTCATACCTGTGTCCTGCGCCTGACTCCGCCTTATTCCATTCACCTAGAACATTGACATGGCGAGTTACTGCAAGTCATAAAGAATACAGGAGCTGCCTCCACTATTGCAGCATCATTTCAACTTCCACATTTCAACATTATCAAATCACTTATGCTTAGTTTAAAGCTGCACTATGCAGAAATTTGATTGCTAAAAGTCTAATAGTTCGCTACTTTCAGTTTGTCTGAGAAAACAAGCACGTACAGTGTAGAGAATCATTGCACCATCTAAACTTCTGTGAAATATCCATAATTAAAAATATTGTTTTTCAACTGTTTGAAGCTGGGGTAGAAAACTGAAATTAAAAGATGCCAAAACTAAACTAAAGAACGTGAAGCATAGAAATAGAGCACATAGAACATATCTACTGCTTCTTAGACTTGCTTTCAATAAGAATGACAGAGCTATAACTCACATTTCTATGTGAATTTGGTCGGATCGCCCAAAAAGTTACATATTGTAGCTTTAATACAGTGAAGATACCAAAAACAATTTAGTCCAATCAACATAAGTTAAATATAATGTGTCTGTCCATGGTGCTGATTGGTGTGTGCAAGTATAAAAAAACATGTTGACTCACACTACTTATAGAGAAATGTTAATGGCATCCTCCTCTCTTTCATGTTGCCGAAACGATCCATGACTCTGTCATACAGTACACGCTTTTAGTTTTTGTTGTCCTAGGCTACCTGGATAAAATGCTTGCTTGCCTGCCTAACTTTCTTTCATGGGAAAGATGCGCCAGGCCAGGTAGTTAACATTGGCCTACTACATCTAGCTACATATTGAAACTTCCTTCCTCTCAGGCCAGGGGCACGACAATGTATGAATTTATGGTTGGATCAGAATCACCGTTATAATCATTGGCCAGTAGGGAGAATTAAGTAAAACCACAAGTCCAAATCCCTATATCCATCCATGCCTAATTTAGGAAAGGGACGATTTTAGATTCAGTGGCTAACTAGCCACCGGTAGGCAACTACATTCAAGTTTTTTCTGTAAATTACGTTCTGGTTTTGATGTGGTGTGATTGGTGTGATTGGTGTGAAGCCAAATCCAAACTGTCTTCCCTTGACACTTTTGTTTTGGTGCACCAGAACCATTCACATTTCAGCTCACTCAGTTTACCTCAAAGCTGATTGGCTACTATTATTATTATTTTTTTATCAAGGGAGGCCAAATGCTCGCTGGCTTCCCTTTTATTCAATGCTAGGGGCGGCAACAATGTCATACTCTTTTTGACCAGACAGCATCAGATAGATGAGCTACACATACTGAGAAAGAGGGAGCTGTTTCACTCTCTTGGATGCTTTCTCCGATGAGATACATTCAGCTTCTTGCGAATTGAAGGAAAATTATAAAACACAGAGAGACAAAATATACATTTGGGGGGGGTACATTTTGGGGGAAGCATGGCTTCCAAGGCAGCAGCTACAGCAGCTACTCTTCCTGGGGTCCAGCAAAATTCAGGCAGTTTATACAATTTTAAAACTATTACAATACATTCACAGATTTCACAACACACCGTGTGCCCTCAGGCCCCTACTCCACCACTACCACATATCTACAGTACTAAATACATGTGTATGTGTGTGTAGTGCGTATGTTATCATGTGGGTGTGTGTATGCATGTGTCTGTGCCTATGTTTGTGTTGCTTTCCATAAGGTGTTTTTTAAATCTAATTTTACTGCTTGCATCAGTTGCTTGATGTGGAATAGAGTTGGGGACTGTGAAGAGACCTCTGGTGGCATGTCTTGTGGGGTATTCATGGGTGTCCGAGCTGTGTGCCAGTAGTTTAGACAGACAGCTCGGTGCATTCAACAAATACCTCTCATAAATAAAAGTAGTGATGAAGTCAATCTCTCCTCCATGTTCAGCCAGGAGAGATTGACATGCAAATTATTAATATTAGCTCTCTATGTACATCCAAGGGCCAGCCGTGCTGCCCTGTTCTGAGCCAATTGCAATTTTCCTAAATCCTTTTTTTGTGGAAACTGACCATACGACTAAACAGTAGTCAAGGTGCGACAAAACTAGGGCCTGTAGGACCTGCCTTGTTGATAGTGTTGTTACGTGTCACGCCCTGGCCATAGAGAGGCTTTTTATTCTCTATTTTGGTTAGGCCAGGATGTGACTAGAGTGGGCGTTCTATGTTCTTTTTTCTATGTTTTTGTATTTCTTTGTTTTTGGCCTGGTATGGTTCTCAATCAGGGACAGCGGTCTGTCGTTGTCTCTGATTGAGAACCATACTTAGGTAGCTCTTGCCCACATGGGTTTTGTGGGTAGTTGTTTTCGGCCTTTGTGTGTCTGCACCAGACAGAACTGTTTCGGTTGTTATTTTTGTTATTCCCGTGTTCATTTAATAAATATGGACACATACCACGCTGCACCTTGGTCCTCTCCTTCCAACAGCCGTTACATTACAAATTCAGAGTATCACTTCATTATAGACAGACTTCTCCCCGTCTTAGCTACTACTGTATCAATATGTTTTGACCATGACAGTTTACAATATAGGGTTAGGCCATGCTTTGCTACGGTGTACCCTAGAAACACTAAAAACACTTAACTAAAACCAACAGGATAGAATGTGTTTAATTATTAGACAGAATTGTTTTTTTTATTCATCAAGAGAGAAACAACTGGTTCCCACAGCCTGTGGCGGCCGTTTTGAAAGAGAAGATGAGTTGAACCCAGAGAAGAGTATGATAGCTTTATAAAGCTGAGAGACTGGTAAGCTTCTTCATCTGACCCATCCTCACAGTCCACCTTGAAATCCCAGCCAACATCACTGGGGACACTTCACTGTAGCACACAAGAAGTCTCACTCGGGACAACAGGAAACTAGGACCAAAGAAACTGAAAAAGACTTCCTGGATTGATCAGTGTTTCAATGACAACATTACTTTAGTGTGATTAGAATTCAATAGGAAGTGTGTATACTCTCAACTTCAAATGAATAAAAGTGACAAATAAGAAAGACATTTTGAAAATATGGTACGGCCCCTGAACCCTATCACTCTGTCCGACTGGCAAAGCACAGCTGAGCTCTGAAGTAAAGAAACAATAGAGGGAGTTATATAGGGTAGTTTGCTCCTTGATCCCTCACTGTGTTCTGATCTCCGCCAGAGGCTTTCATAGAGATAGTGAGATGGGAATGGAGGCGGTGGGGAAAGTCAACAGTGCGGTTGTAACCAACTGACCTAGTTGTCAGCGTTGAGTGGGGACAGTACACCAATTTTCAATGTCAAACACCTGTAAAGTTAGCTACGGTTGAATTTGAGGTCTCATGCAGACAAGAATACCCATGATGCAATGCATTCATCCCTTTTAACCTACACTGCAAAAAAATGGTTGTTTTTATGGAAATGTTTACAGTAATGTACTGTTAAAACCAACGTTTCTTTGGAATTTACTTTAACATACTGTACTTTTTTTTTACAGTAACTTACAGGTTACTGGTTGCCAGTAAGTTACCGTAAAAACAACATGATTTTCTTTACAGTATATATATCATCTCGCAGCTACCCTAGCAGCTTATAGACACAGAATGTAACAAATTGTTATTTCCATACTCAAGCTAGGCAACTCATTACACTTTTGACTCATACACTGGAAAGTAAAGTCAGTGATAAGATATGGTGTGTGTTGTAGATTAGTCTACTAATCATTCATATTCCACAATGAGTATACAAAACATTAAGAACACCTGCTCTTTCCATGACCAGGTGAATCCAGGTGAAATCTATGATCCCTCATGTCACTTGTTGAATCCACTTCAATCTGTGTTGATGGAGGGGAGGAGACAGGTTAAAGAAGGATTTTTAAGCCTTGAGACATGGATTGTGTCTGTATGCCATCCAGACGGAGAATGGGCAAGACAAAATATTTAAGTGCCTTTGAACAGGGTATGGTAATAGGTGCCAGATGCACCAGTTTGTGTCAAGAACCGCAACGCTGCTGGGTTTTCACGCTCAAAAGTTTCCTGTGTGTATCAAGAATGGTCCACCACCCAAAAGACATCCAGCCAACTTGACACAACTGTGGGAAGCATTGGAGTCAACATGGGCCAGCATCCCTGTGGAACGCCAAGGACACCTTGTAGAGTGCTCATACGAATTGAGGCTGTTCTGAGGGCAAAAGGGGTGGGGTGCAACTCAATATTAGGAAGGTGTTCTTAATGTTTGATATACTCAATGCATATACCGGTAGATTAGCATATGGACACAAAAGTGATGTGATTTGGACAGATAAAAAATAAAAAAAATAAAAAAGTGACTACAAATAATTTACCATAGTAACATTCTTTCGGTTACTGATAGATGAGCTATTAAATAACACAAATTATGTGTTACTATAGTAAGGACAGACTACTGAATTTTTTTGTCATAGCACAGTCACCATATGACAACAGTCACCTGTGCTTTATTGTGACATCACCAGGCCTCTGCCACTGACTCATCCTGCTTTGGCACAGTGAGTCAGTGGGTCATGAGGTATGGCATCTTGGAGGTTATCAAATCCATCAACAGCCCTTGGTAGGTTCAGATAATTAATAAAGAAAAAAATATTGCATTACAATACCGTTGGTTATAACTACAACTTGGTAATAGTTTGATTTATGCATTTACTTTGTAGATTAATACATTTATTATTAAATAAGCTGTTTTTGTAAGATAATCAAAGTCGTGCCGTCAAAGAGACGAGGGCTACAAATCCACCATATTATTAGATTATAGTGGTAAAACATGTGGAAGCAGGCTGTTGTAGACAATTGTTTCAGTCTGAAAGAACCGAGTTGTACTCTATTTCCCTGCAAGTCTGTGGGAGGCGTAGTGGGCTCAGGAGACCATCTCTCTCCGTGGCCAGAGACTCACAGAAAGGGCTGAGGAAGGTGAGAGAGGGGAGAGGGGGAGAGGAAGGAGCGGTACTTCTGCCTGCCCCTGTCCACCAGGAACCCCTGAACCAATAGAGAAGAGAGACTCTCCCCAGCCACAGCGCGGGAGTTTGGTTGCCAACTCTGTCAGGAGACACAGGTCTCCACTAGGCACCACTAGAGAGGGGACAAGACGCTCTCCCCTTAATAGATTTGAAGCAGACTCTGTCAGGAGGCGCAGGTCTCTGTGCGGAAGGAGGAGAAACTCCTCAAGGCAGGAGGTTAGCCAACCCTATCAGGAGACACAGGTCGCAGATCGAGAGGGGCGAAGCTCCTGGGAGCCGCAGAGAGAGTGAGGAGGAGAGTGATGACAGTGAGAGTGAAGAGGAAGGAAGCAGCACTAGCAGCTCCAGCTCTGCCAGTGAAAGTGAGCCATCTGGAGAGAGTGAAGGACAAAGACAGGAAAGAGACAGTAGAAGAACCCTGGAGCAGGCGGCTCGCCTGTTTGAAGAGATTTCAGGGCTTAGGGTCAGGGACTGTGACCCCCAGGAGAGAGAGAGTGAGGAACAACAACAAAAACAACAGGCATTCCCTTACTTGTTGAGAGTGAGGACCAACAGAACGTACAATCCTCCACGGGAGAAGGCAAGATGCCGAGCCAGACCCAGACCCAGTAGGAGTGAACCCACCAACAAGGACTCTCCCGGTCCATCCCGAGGCAAGAACCCACGCATGAACCCCAACATCATCAAACTGAAGTCCAGAGAGAGAGTCAAAGCCAAGGACACGGGGGAGGAATCGCTCCCGAGTCGAAGTGAAACATCCATGAGGTCTTCTCAGAGTGATGTAGTAGGAGAACAGGTCACTACAGGCCCAACTTACATTTCTAGACTAAGAGCCAGAGCACCAGCTCCACAGAGGCAGGCTGTGACTGAGAGAGAAGTTGCTGCCATTAGAGAGAAAGGGAGGAGAGGAAAAGAAAAGACCCTGAGGGGACAGAAAGATATGGAGGAGGAGGAGGAGGAGGAGGAGGAGGAGGAGGAGAGGGAAAATGAGAATGCTGTCCTCTCCACCTCGGGACTGAAGGAAGGGAGGAGCGGAGGATTGGTGAACAACGTTAAAGGTATAAACACCAGAGAGAGGAGTTGAAGGAGGGTCAGAGAGGAGAGCAGTGAGGAGTTGGAGGGTGTGGCCCAGGGAGGAGGTGAAGAGAAGTAAGAACAATAGAACCCCCAGTCTGGAGAGACCCGTCGTTGTCCACCATCTAACCAGACAAACGACAAGGGAGAGCCCAGTTGAGGAACCCACTACACAACCCCCACCCCCAACTCTAGAGGACCAGCCTCTTCAGACTCCATCATGTTTAATCTTGGACCCAACCCAAGTAAGACCTGACTACACTCAGTATCAATGCAATGGAAGAAGAATTAGCCTTGTCCCAGATGCTTTAGTGTTGTCTTTCCATTAGCCTGACAATGACCACAGGAGACGGCACGACAGCACAAACACATTGGGGACCAGGCTAAATAACTAGTTCTGATATTATATGAACAGTATCTATTGAGTTTGATATTTGGTATTTGTGATGATTTGTGCTTTATTTCATGCGTAACTTTGTTACAGGCAACTTTGAGTCTCTCTACACAAAGGAGAGTATGCTGGGTAAAAAGGATGTGGGTCTATGCTGCCATGTGCAAAAGTGACAGCCAACAGGTGAAGCTTATACCAGTTTGTTATGGAATTCTAATTCTGGTCATATAGTTGGAAAACTGTGTGAGATAGAACATTCAAATGTTGTATTGCTATTTATATTTGCATGATCGAAGAAGTGAAAACACACTAATACAGTTGAAGTCGGAAGTTTACATACAACTTAGCCAAATACATTTAAACTCAGTTTTTCACAATTCCTGACATTTAATCCTAGTAAAAATTCCCTGTCTTAGGTCAGTTAGGATCACCACTTTATTTTCAGAATGTGAAATGTCAAACTAATAGTAGAGAGAATGATTTATTTCAGCATTTCTTTCTTTCATCACATTCCCAGTGGGTCAGAAGTTTACATACACTCAATTAGTATTTGGTAGCATTGCTTTTAAATTGTTTAACTTAGGTTAAACATTTCGGGTAGCCTTCCACAAGCTTCCCACAAAAAGTTGGGTGAATTTTGGCCCATTCCTCCTGACAGAGCTGGTGTAACTCCAATACCTCCAATACCTCCACCTTGACTTTGTTGTCCTTAAGCCATTTTGCCACAACTTTGGAAGTGTGCTTGGGGTCATTGTCCACCTGGAAGACTAATTTGTGACCAAGCTTTAACTTCCTGACTGATGTCTCGAGATGTTGCTTCAATATATCCACATAATTTAAAATTCCTCATGATGCCATCTATTTTGTGAAGTGCACCAGTACCTCCTGCAGCAAAGCACCCCCACAACATGATGCTGCCACCCCCGTGCTTCACAGTTGGGATGGTGTTCTTCGGCTTGCAAGCTTCCCCCTTTTTCCTCCAAACATAACGATGGTCATTATGGCCAAACAGTTCTATTTTTGTTTCATCAGACTAGAGGACATTTCTCAAAAAAGTAAGATCTTTGACCCCATGTGCGGTTGCAAACCGTAGTCTGTCTTTTTTTATGGCGGTTTTGGAGCAGTGGCTTCTTCCTTGCTGAGCGGCCTTTCAGGTTATGTCGATATAGGACTCGTTTTACTGTGGATATAGATACTTTTGTACCTGTTTCCTCCAGCAACTTCACAGGGTCCTTTGCTGTTGTTCTTGGATTGATTTGCACTTTTCGCACCACAGTACAGTTCATCTCTAGGAGACAGAACGCGTCTCCTTCCTGAGTGGTATGACGGCTGTGTGGTCCCATGGTGTTTATACTTGCGTACTATTGTTTGTACAGATGAACATGGTTCCTTCAGGCGTTTGGAAATTGCTCCCAAGGATGAACCAGACTTGTGGAGTTCTACAATTTTTTTTCTGAGGTCTTAGCTGATTTTCTTTTGATTTTCCCATGATGTAAAGCAAAGAGGCACTGAGTTTGAAGGTAGGCCTTGAAATACATCCACAGGTACACCTCCAATTGACTCAAATGATGTCAATTAGCCTATCAGAAGCTTCTAAAGCCATGGCATAATTTTCTGGAATTTTCCAAGCTGTTTAAAGGCACAGTCAACTTAGTGTATGTAAACTTCTGACCCACTGGAATTGTGATACAGTGAATTATAAGTGAAATAATCTGTCTGTAAACAATTGTTGGAACAATTACTTGTGTCATGCACAAAGTAGATGTCCTAACCGACTTGTCAAAACTATAGTTTTTTTAACAAGAAATTTGTTTTAATGACTCCAAACTAAGTGTATGTAAACTTCAAACTTCAACTGTATATGAATTTCTCATCATGTTGCTTTTTTTTGTTCTATACTCTGATTATGTTATTACAGGTGATGCTGGCTGTTCTATACTCTGATTATGTTATTACAGGTAGTGCTGGCTGTTCTATACTCTGATTATGTTATTACAGGTAGTGGTGCTGGCTGTTCAGCATTGCCACGACTGGGGGGGGGGGTCCTGCACCGTGACTTCAAGGTTGAAACCTGCTGGTGCAGACAGAAAACCTGTGAGTCAAGCTCATCGACTTCAGCTGTGGAGACCTGCTGAGAGAATCGTCCTATAGAGACTACTCAGGAAGGAGACAACAAGGGAATCGCTGGTCAGGGTTCAGTAGGCATGTTCAGTAGGCACGAAATGCAAGAAAACGCTCTGAAACTGAGTGAAATAGGTAGGCGCTATCTGAACTCGTCCAGTAAGAAGCACTTTTGTTAGTGTGCCCTAATGAACATGACCCAGTTGTAAAGATCTGGAAAATGTCTCAGAAAACAGGATATTAGTAATTTACAGTAATCTCCCTGTAATGTTTCCTCCCTTCTTCCTTCCCTCAGGTACAGAAGAATTACTGTCCTCCAGAGTGGGTGCTGAGTGGTGTGTACCAGGGTCGCCACCATCTGGTTACTGCAGGTACTGCTTTACGGCCTGGTGTGTGGCCGCCTGCCATTCAACGAGGCTGACATCATCGCTGGGCGCCTGTGCTTCAAAAAGGACCCGAGAAAAGGTGAGGGGGTGCGCAGAGAGAGAGAAGTTTCTGTTGCTATGTATGAGTATGTTCTTGGATGTGGTTATGGATACATGAGTGGGTTAAAGGTGGGTACCAGTCTTTTTAGCTAAAATTCCACACCTGTCATTTTCCAAAGAGCTTGGACAAATGACAGGAGTGGCAAGGAGTGGAATATTAGCTAAAAGGACTGGTACTCAGACTAGATTAAAGGTGATCAAATACAAAAAAGATTGAAGAGACCCAAAGGCCAAATCTCCATCCTATCGCTGTTTCACCATGATACAGAGTGTGAGGAGATGTTCAGCTGGTGACTGTAGCAGGATCCCACTAAGAGGCCTGTTCTGGAACAGATCCTCCTCCATGACTGGATGGCTGAGGGAGAGGTGACCCAGGGGGAGGGGTGACCCAGGGGATGGGTGATGACAAGCTTTAGGAGAGTGGGAGACATACCACCTGAGTCACCTGTGGTGGCTCACAAGATACAGTGCCTTGCGAAAGTATTCGGCCCCCTTGAACTTTGCGACCTTTTGCCACATTTCAGGCTTCAAACATAAAGATATAAAACTGTATTTCTTTGTGAAGAGTCAACAACAAGTGGGACACAATCATGAAGTGGAACGACTTTTATTGGATATTTCAAACTTTTTTAACAAATCAAAAACTGAAAAATTGGGCGTGCAAAATTATTCAGCCCCTTTACTTTCAGTGCAGCAAACTCTCTCCAAAAGTTCAGTGAGGATCTCTGAATGATCCAATGTTGACCTAAATGACTAATGATGATAAATACAATCCACCTGTGTGTAATAAAGTCTCAGTATAAATGCACCTGCACTGTGATAGTCTCAGAGGTCCGTTAAAAGCGCAGAGAGCATCATGAAGAACAAGGAACACACCAGGCAGGTCTGAGATACTGTTGTGAAGAAGTTTAAAGCCGGATTTGGATACAAAAAGATTTCCCAAGCTTTAAACATCCCAAGGAGCACTGTGCAAGCGATAATATTGAAATGGAAGGAGTATCAGACCACTGCAAATCTACCAAGACCTGGCCGTCCCTCTAACCTTTCAGCTCATACAAGGAGAAGACTGATCAGAGATGCAGCCAAGAGGCCCATGATCACTCTGGATGAACTGCAGAGATCTACAGCTTAGGTGGGAGACTCTGTCCATAGGACAACAATCAGTCGTATATTGCACAAATCTGGCCTTTATGGAAGAGTGGCAAGAAGAAAGCCATTTCTTAAAGATATCCATAAAAAGTGTAGTTTAAAGATTGCCACAAGCCACCTGGGAGACACACCAAACATGTGGAAGAAGGTGCTCTGGTCAGATGAAACCAAAATTGAACTTTTTGGCAACAATGCAAAACGTTATGTTTGGCGTAAAAGCAACACAGCTCATCACCCTGAACACACCATCCCCACTGTCAAACATGGTGGTGGCAGCATCATGGTTTGGGCCTGCTTTTCTTCAGCAGGGACAGGGAACATGGTTAAAATTGATGGGAAGATGGATGGAGCCAAATACAGGACCATTCTGGAAGAAAACCTGATGGAGTCTGCAAAAGACCTGAGACTGGGACGGAGATTTGTCTTCCAACAAGACAATGATCCAAAACATAAAGCAAAATCTACAATGGAATGGTTCAAAAATAAACATATCCAGGTGTTAGAATGGCCAAGTCAAAGTCCAGACCTGAATCCAATCGAGAATCTGTGGAAAGAACTGAAAACTGCTGTTCACAAATGCTCTCCATCCAACCTCACTGAGCTCGAGCTGTTTTGCAAGGAGGAATGGGAAAAAATTTCAGTCTCTCGATGTGCAAAACTGATAGAGACATACCCCAAGCGACTTACAGCTGTAATCGCAGCAAAAGGTGGCGCTACAAAGTATTAACTTAAGGGGGCTGAATAATTTTGCACGCCCAATTTTTCAGTTTTTGATTTGTTAAAAAAGTTTGAAATATCCAATAAATGTCGTTCCACTTCATGATTGTGTCCCACTTGTTGTTGATTCTTCACAAAAAAATACAGTTTTATATCTTTATGTTTGAAGCCTGAAATGTCGCAAAGTTCAAGGGGGCCGAATACTTTCGCACGGCACTGTACAAATATGACAACAACAAAGTTCATGGAAGAATTGCAAAAATAACCGGCATCTGAATAAAGAATTCCAAGAAAGAATACAAAACACATACTCTAAGTGGAATGTAGTTTTTGCAGTCAGAAAATGTCAGAAAATGAAGAAAAAAAACCTCATTAGGTGGATGTTTGTTTATTATGTCCAGAAAATTAATATACAGTATATCAAAAAGAATATCCCAATAAGGCATTTGGTCATTTGATCAGAAGGTTTAAAGTAACACATTATTTCCTCAATACATCTACAAATGGATTTGTCAAGAGATTATATTTTTCTATACTTGTTGTAAATACATTATAAAAGAGGATGCCCTCTGAGACGTGTCCAGGAACATGTGATGACATCACTACATTCCAAAGGACTTGTTCCTAGCTTGGTCCCAGATCTGTCAGTGCTGTATATTAATGCCCATTGGAGTTGGCTAAATAGGACAAATAGATCTGGGACACAGGAGGTTGGTGGCACCTTAATTGGGGAGGACAGGCTCGTGGTAGTGGCAGAGTCAGTGGAATGGTATCAAATACATCAAACACATGGTTTGATGCCATTCTATTTGATCCGTTCCAACCATTATTATAATTCGTCCTCCCCTCAGCAGCCTCCACTGATCTGGGACCAGGTAAACTAGTTCAAGCATAATCACACACAAACTGCTCTGCATTAGAGGGAATGAAATCTTACCGTATGGTGCCATCTATCCACCATGATAGCACAAAATCTAACTCTGAAAACGGCATATTATTACATGTCATCCTTATGACATAAAGATGATTTAAATCTTACGATATAAGTATCTCATCTTCTTTCACAACAAAAGCACAAAATGTTTGACAAACGTTGGATTCTGATCAAATATCATAAAGCATTTTAGGACTGAGAAGAGGCCATTTGAGACAGGTCGCCTGGTGTCTGCGAGCTTCCGTCAAGCGTAGAAAGGAAACCAGTTCTGGGCCCGTAATTATATAGCGTCTCAGAGTAGGAGTGCTGATCTAGGATCAGGTCAACCCTGTCCTTGTAATCTTATTCATTATTATATAAAAAGCTAAACTGATCCTAGATCAGCACTTCTACTCTGAGATGCTTTATGAGTACAGGCCCAGGGGGTTATAGTGCCAGCACATCCCCTAAGAGGGTGGTCTCAGTGGCAGTCAGTCAGGTCCAGTGCAGCTCTACACAGTTTTCCTGGCTGTCAGCACTCTCACGATGGAACCCACTCCTCCAGCAGAGAGAGCCTAGAATCCCACACAGTATGAACACAGTGGATACAAATAACAACAATATAACAGGAATATGGAAATAACAGTTAATAAAGCAATCTAACAGTAAAGAGTACTTCAGTGAGCACTTCTTAATAAAAAATGTATGCATGTGCTTCATCAGTGTGTGCGTTTCACACACGCCTACTACCTTGTAAGTGCTTTCAGCCATTCACCAATAAGGATAAGTCTTACCTTTTCGTGCCACTGCAGCAGGGTAGCACTGCTGTTTTCAGAAGGCTTCTCAAAGCCCTTGTAGATGTACTTCATGAGCAGGTCAACTCCGTTCTTATCCAGAGACTGTACAGCCTTCTCAATGTCACTGCTCTTGAAGGCACTCAGTACTTTAAGCATCAGGGCTTCAGCACGATCCTAATCACACACACAGTGAAGGAAGTAGACGCTTTTACATGCCTCAAGCTCAAAGTGTATTTTGAGGAACAAGCTAGTTTTGTTTCACATGGGACTGTTAACGCTCGACATGGTTCTATTATGTTGTAATGAAGGCTGACCTTAACATTTTGGTTTTTGGTGTTGATGGGGGGATTCTTGAGTACAGCCTGCAAAGCTTCCATCAGGTTCCCTGTGCATCAGTGTTAAGGAAAAGATAGACAGACAAACTATACAAAAGTTTTATACAAATGAGAGAGCGCCACAGTAATTCTTGATTCACCTCTCTTCAAAAATGTTTTAGAATCTCAATGACTGACTGATTGATTGACTGGTGGAATTTACTTCCTACCCTCCAACTTGTCTGAACCTGCTTTGAAACAAATGACTGTCTTCAGGTCATAAACAAAATATTAGGCCTACTACTACCACCATCACCAAACCTTTACTGAATAAAACACAATCTGACTGCAGAACGTATTCTCGTTATATGAAAAGGGAAGATCGTTGGATCAATGACATGGGAGCACCACGCCCTGACTTGGTGACGGGCGCACGCACAAGCACCGACTTTATCTGCAATATAGTAGCATCATGACTTGTCAGATGGTCTGAAATGCAACATTATAACATAACTGTGTCGGCTTCACGTCACTCCATTAAATTTAACAGTGCACTTAGTACATCAAAGCAGTGTCAAAAGGATATTGTCTGATCAGCGAATCCACTTCTGCTTCATCTGGACCGACCTGACTCTCTCCATTATCCTCATCGTCCACAAATTTGTTCTCGTCGTACTCGTCAACGTCCACCTTCCTGAATTGGTTCGAATCGTTATTCTTCGACATTTTGAAGAGATATTTCGTTGTTTAAAGAAGAATTAGGAAGAATACTGCAAGCTGTCTGTGCTGCTTTACAATTTAAACATTTCTGCTTTCATTTCCTGTCTCGAGCTGACAGCTTCACTTCCGTATAGAGGGCGCTCTCTAGTGGTTGATGTGTGCTAGGCATATACCGTCTATGGTGATATGTCTAGATGGGCCAGTACTCATACATAACAGTAGATGGTGGTATAGGTTGAGACAAAGCTAACTCTCTCCACAACCAAAGAGGGTAAACTGTGGCAAAGCTTTGAAAGGATCTCAATTGGACTCCTTTTGAGTTTTGAGAAGGAAGCAAGGAGAGAAGACGCGAGGAATCAAGGAAATACAATTGAGAATCTCCAGTTGTAAATGAGACTCAGACTTTTTGTGTGTGTTTGGGTTTTACTATCCTTGAGAGGACCAGAAGTGCTCACAAAGACAGTAAAACAAGGAAAATTCTGACAAGTCGGGACATTTCGCTAGTACCCACAAGGAAAATTATATTTTAGGCTCAGGTGTTAGGTTTACAATTAGGGTTAGAGTTAGGGTTAAGGGTCAGGAGTTAGGTTTAGGGGTTAAGGTTAGGTTTAGGGAAAATAGGATTTTGAATGGAAATCAATTGTTTGGTCCACACAAGGATAGTAAAACAAACGTGTGCATTGAAACACATATCCTCAAAGATGGACGGCAGGTGGGAGGAGGGGAGATCAGATGGGACTATTCTAGCCAATGAGAGGGCAGATACGTCTGCGAACAACAGGCACAATTTAGTAGTTTTTCCTCAAAGTTGCCTGAATGCCACGTGCAACCACTTACATCAGTACATTTGTAACAGCCTAAACATTACGAAACTTCTATTCCATCGAATAAATCTGACGTAATTCGATACTCTCATTGACCTCCATACAAAAAAATCCCCACTTGGCCTATTTATTTTACACGGGCAGATTTTGGGTGGAATAAATCCTCCCGCTTCGCCTCTTCCTCTCTACTTAGTCAGCTAGGTTAACATATGACATGAGTCAATTGCACAATCTCGCTCCAGTTTATTCCAGTTTCTGAATGGAATTACATATTGAGGGTATACAGTAGTTGGTGATTCACCTAGAAAAGTGGTAGTTTGTGTTTCACCTAGACAGGTTTTGCTCGCGGTTTGAGCAAGAACATAACTGATTCAATTATTTAAACAAGTGCTGCCCATAAACTATGTGAATGGCCTACATGTATCAACTTTCAGAGTGAATGCTTTTGTTTATATTTTGTGCATATTAATTGAATATTGCCAAATGCATCCGAAAAAATATTGCGCCTATTTATTGGAACCCTTGCTGTTAATAGATCGCAAATTAAGCAGCATACAACTGACCTAAACGTTTGGAAATGATAAATTCACTTTCTCATCCATGTAGCCTTAAAACGCATCTCAGGTGCAAGTGCACTGTTTAGCTTCAGACCCCTTCCCTTTTTCCACATTTTGTTACATTACAGCCTTATTCTAAAATTGATTAAATATTAGTTTTTTCTCAATCTACACACAATACCCCATAATGACAAAGTGAAAAAAAGGTTTAGAATTTTTAGCAAATGTATATATATATATATATAAACAGAAATACCTCATTTACATAAGTGTTCAGACCCTTTGCTATGAAACTCGAAATTGAGTCTCATAGCAAATTGAGTCTAATATATACTATACAGTCTTCAGACCCCTTGACTTTTCCCACATTTCGATATGTTTTAGACGTATTCTTAAATTCATTCAATAGTTTTTTCCCCCTCATCAATCTATACACAATACCCCAGAATGACGAAGCAAAAAAACGTTTTTTAGAAATGTTTGCAAATGTATTCAAAATATAAAACTGAAATATCACATTTAAGGAGTTAAGGTCAGGTTTAGGGAACATTGGATTTTGAATGGGAATCAATTGTTTGGTCCCCACAAGGATAGTAAAACAAACGTTTGCATGGAAACACGTGTTCTCAAAGATGGACGGCAGGTGGGAGGAGGGGAGAACAGATGGGACTATTCTAGCCAACGAGAGGGCAGATACGTCTGCGAACAACAGGAGAACTATGTAGTTTTTCTCAAAATTGCCTGAGTGCCACGTGCATCCACTTAAATCAGTACATTTGTAACAGCCTAAACATTACGAAACTTCGATTCAATCGAATAAATCTGACGTAATTCGACACTCTCGTAGACATTCATACAAAAAATCCCCAATTGGCCTGTTTATTTTACACGGGCAGATTTTGGGCGGAATAAATCTTCCCGCTTCCCCTCTTCCTCTCTACTTAGTCAGCTAGGTTAACATATGACATGAGTCAACTGCACACTCCCGCTCCAGTTTATTCCAGTTTCTGAATGGAATTACATATTGAGGGTATACAGTAGTTGGTGATTCACCGGGACAGGTAGTAGTTGGTGATTCACCTAGACAGGTTTTGCTCGCGGTTTGAGCAAGAAATACATGTATCAACTTTCAGAGTGAATGCTTTTGTTTATGTTTTGTGCATATTAATTGAATATTGCCAAATGCATCAGTAAAAATATTGCGCCTATTTATTGCAAAACTTGCTGTTAATAGATCGCAAATTAAGCAGCATACAACTGACCTAAACGTTTGGAAATGATAAGGTAACTTTCTCAGCCATATAGCCTTAAAACGTATCTCAGGTGCAAGTGAGGAGGAGGGGGGGGTCCGTACGGCAGATCGCTAAAATATTCTAATGATTATGATCAGATTTCCTAATTTCAAATATTATGGCGACACTATACCAAAAATGGTATGGTTTAGAAACTTGGGAACCAAACTCGAGTTATCACTTGGACATGTTGAAATATCTTCATGTCTATAATAAAAACATTCAGGCTTCTATAATAACTGTCAATTTATTGAAAAAAATCAGAATTTGGAATTTGGCAGTTTGGAAAAAACTAATCCCGTCTGAACCGTCCTATGGAATAAAGGACGTTCTGGAGTAATAATTACATAACAAACGTTCTCTAGTAATGCTAGTCCCGTACAAATAGGGTTTATGTGTTACTAATTACAGTGATGTAAAGTACTTAAGTAAAAATACTTTAAAGTACTACTTAAGTCGTTTTTTGGGTTATCTGCACTTTACTATTTATATTTTTGACTACTTTTACCTTTACTTCACTACATTCCTAAAGAAAATTATGTACTTTTTACTCCATACATTTTCCCTGACCCCCAAAAGTACTATCTACAATTTGAATGCTTAGCATTACAGGAAAAAGGTACCATTCACACACTTATCAAGAGAACATCCCTGGTCATCCTTACTGCCTCTGATCTGGTGGACTCACTAAACATAAATGCTTCTTTTGTAATTTATGTCTGAGTGTTGGGGAGTGTTCCCCTGGCTATCAAAAAAAGTAATAAAAAAGGAAATTGTGCAGTCTGGTTTGCTAAATATAAGGAATTTGATGGATAGCATTTACTTTTACGTTGTACTTTTACTCAAGTATAGTATTTTTTCCACCACTGTACTTAAGTACATTTAAAATCGGAGACTTTTAGACTTTTACTCAAGTAGTATTTTACTGGGTTACTTTCACTTTTACTTGAGTAATTTAATATTAAGGTATCTTTACTTTTACTCAAGTATGACAATTGAGTACTTTTTCCACCTCTGACTAATTATATACTGGGTGGTTCGAGCCCTGAATGCTGATTGTCCGAAAATCATGGTATATCAGACCATTTACCACATGTATGACAACATATATATATTTTTACTGTTCTGATTATGTGGATAACCAGTTTATAATAGCAATAAGGCACTTTGGAGGTTTGTGGTATACGGCCAATACAGCACGGCTGTATCCAGGCACTCTGCGTTGCATCGTGCTTAAGAACAGCCCTTAGCCATGGTATATTGGCCATATACCACAAACCCCCGAAGTGCCTTCCCATTCAAAACAGAAAAATAAAAAAATAAGTGAGTCGGCATGCAATTTCTACATGATGAGTGTGCGAGTCTTTGACATCTGTGCTAGTGGAAGCAAAGGAGAATACTGTAAGTAATAATGTCTAGACAGCTGGTTCACTACAGAAGAGAAGTGGAATAGAGCTGAATCATTGTCTTGAAATCTATTTTACCAAGAGCTGTATGTGTGGATTCCTTCCACTTGCATACATCGCATGTACTGTATACAATCACACAAATAAATAATCTCAATGTTCAAATGCATATTCAAAGAAACATACACATTCACAGAAAACTGGATCTATATTTCATAACAATATTAGTGCATCAAGAATGACAATTCAATTTACGTGGACTTTTTCTGTCAAAGATTTATTGCCAATGAAATTAGTTAATACAGAAACAATAATTTAGAAAGCAAATAGCAGTTACATTTTTTATGTAAAAAAAGATCTCCCATTTTCTAAACACATAAATTCACACACATATTGTCCAGTCCTTGTGATGCCAATTTCTTTATCATTAATTTATACTTGTAAACAACCTGGTCTACCTGTACAACAGGAGCCCATTACTTTAATTTATATGAACCATTATCTATACATTACAGGTTTACAAAGATAGATTTCAAACACATTGAAACTGTTCATGAATCATTGCAACTCCTGGCCCACTTCTTGAATACATCTCAGCAGGCCAGTAAACTATTCATCATCTATTATACAGTGCATTCAGAAAGTATTCAGACCCCTTCCCTTTTTTCACATTTTGTTATGTTACAGCCTTATTCTAAAATGGATTAAATATTTGTTTCCCCTCAATCTACACACAATACCCCATAATGACAAAGTGAAAAAAGGTTTAGAATGTTTTGAAAATGTCTAAAAAATTAAAAACACAAATATCTTATTTACATAATTATTCAGACACTTTGACTTTTTCCCCCAAAAAATTAGTGTTAGCCTTATTCTAAAATGGATTAAATAGTTTTTTTCCCCCACATCAATCTACACACAATACCCTATAATGACAAAGCAAAAACAGTTTGCAAATGTCTAAAAAATATCAAACTGAAATATCACATTTACATAAGTATTCAGACCCTTTAATCAGTACTTTGTTGAAGCACCTTTGGCAGTGATTACAGCCTCGAGTCTTCTTGGGTATGACGCTACAAGCTTGGCAAATCTGTTATTTGGGGAGTCTCTCCCATTGTTCTCTGCAGATCCTCTCAAGCTCTGTCTGTTGGATGGGGTGAGTCGGTGCACAGCTATTTTCAGGTCTCTCCAGAGATATTCGATCGGGTTCAAGGCTCTGGCTGGGCCACTCAAGGACATTCAGAGACTTGTCCCGAAGGCAGTCCTGCGTTGTCTTGGCTGTGTGCTTAGGGTCGTTGTCCTGTTGGAAGGTAAACCTTTCCCCCAGTCTAAGGTTCTGAGCGCTCTGGAGCGGGTTTTCATCAAGGATATCCGTACTTTGCTCCATTCATCTTTCCCGCAATCCTGACTAGTCGCCCACCATGCCACCACGTGCTTCACCGTAGGGATGGTGCCAGGTTTCCTTCAGACATGACGCTTTGCATTCAGGCAAAATACTTAAATCTTGGTTTCATCAGACCAGAGAACCTTGTTTCTCGTGGTCTGAGACTCTTTAGCTGCCTTTTGGCAAGCAGGCTGTCATGTGCCTTTTAATGAGGAGTGGCTTCCTTCTGGCCACTCTACCATAAAGGCCTGATTGGTGGAGTGCTGCAGAGATGGTTGTCCTTCTGGAAAGTTCTCCTATATCCACAGAGGAACTCTGGGTTCTTGGTCACCTCCCTGGCAAAGACCCTTCTCCCCGGATTGCTCAGTTTGGCCGGGCAGACAGCTCTAGGAAGTGTCTTGGTGGTTCCAAACTTCTTCCTTCTAAGAATGATGGAGGCCATTGTGTTTCTGGGGACCTTCAATGCTGCTGAAATGTTTTGGTACTCTTCCCCAGATCTGTGCCTGGACACAATCCTGTCTCAGAACACTACAGACAATTCCTTCAATCTCATGACTTGGTTTTTGCTCTGACATGCACTGTCAACTGTGGGACCTTATATATATGTGTGTGCCTTTCCAAATCATGTCCAATCAATTGAATTTATCACAAGTGGACTCCAATCAAGTTGTAGAAACATGTCAAGGATGAGCAATGGAAACAGGATGCACCTGAGATTAATTTAGAGTATCATAGCAAATAAGGTATCTGTTTTTTAAATTTATTAAACATGCAAAAAAATGTAAAAACCTGTTTTCACTTTATCATTATGTGGTATTGTGTGTAGATTGATGAGGATAATAAAAAATAAAAAAACATTTTAGAATAAGGCTGTAACGTAACATTCGGAAAATGTCAAGGGATCTGAAAACTTTGAGTTTGAGTTTATTTTTATTTTTACAGGGACAGTGCACATTAATCAACGTTTCAGTAAAAGTGCCGGTTTTAGCCAGCCGGCTAATTTTCAACCGCAGTCCCTGGGCAGGTTATTAAAAACAATTACAATATAGACAATAGCAACATAGAACAAGCAAGACATAGCAACATAGGACAAGCAAGACATAGCATACAGACAGAGCAACATAGGACAAGCAAGACGTAGCATACAGACAGAGCAACATAGAACAAAAAGCAGCAAGACAAAATTCATAAAAGCAACAGTGTTTCCACACCTCACAAGCTACAGACAACAGACAACATGGAGAGCGGCAACACACAGCTAGGGACCATGTTCACAAATCTGATTGACCTTTAGCCATGTCTTCAAGCATTTTGTGAAAGTGTGATATGTGGTGCAGTTGTGTGTGTCTGATGGAAGTGTATTCCAGACATGGGAAGCTCTCACAGAGAATGCAGATTTACTAAAGGTGCTTTTCCTTAGGGGAACTATACAGTCACCTCTCATGGCAGACCTTGTGGATCTGCTGCCATATGTCTGGGTTTTCTGTTTAACAAAAATATTGAGTGGAGGGGGAGCCAGGCCATTAAGGATCTTGAATACAAGACATGCGTCGGTGTATTGCACAAGATTTTCCCAACTCAAGAGCTCATGCTTTCTAAGGATGTGACAATGATGATGGCTATTGGGCTTCCTATCAAGCACTTTGAGAGCCTGTTTGTAGACAGACTGAATAGGTTTTAATGTTGTACAGCAAGCTTGGGCCCAACTAGTCAAGCAGTATGTTAAGTGGGGGAGTATCATAGATTTGAAGTACAGTTTTGCTACCTCTGTAGTCAAACAATTTCGTATAAATCGGAAATTAGCTAGGTTGAATTTGGTTATTTGAATTACCTTTTTCACATGCTTTTTAAAAGAGAGGTTGGAATCAAGTATGATGCCAAGGTACTTTCTGAATGCACTGTAAATAAGGGGTCAACCCTTATACAGGTATGGGTTCACTTAGTTGCATGATAGGGCTAGTGGCAGAGTAGCTACAGTGGCTTGCGAAAGTATTCACCCCCTTGGCATTTTTCCTATTTTGTTGCCAACCTGGAATTAATATTGATTTTTTGGGAGGTTGTATCATTTGATTTACACAACATGCCTACCACTTTGAAGATGCAACATATTTTTTTATTGTGAAACAAACAAGAAGTAAGACAAAAAAAACAGAAAACTTGAGCGTGCATAACTATTCACCCCCCCCAAAGTCAATTCTTTGTAGAGCCACTTTTTGCAGCAATTACAGCAGCAAGTCTCTTGGGGTATGTCTCTTTAAGCTTGGCACATCTAGCCACTGGGATTTTTTCCCATTCTTCAAGGCAAAACTGCTCCAGCTCCTTCAAGTTGGATGGGTTCCGCTGGTGTACAGCAATCTTTAAGTTGTACCACAGTTTCTCAATTGGATTGAGGTCTGGGCTTTGACTAGGCCATTCCAAGACATTTAAATGTTTCCCCTTAAACCACTCGAGTGTTGCTTTAGCAGTATGGTTAGGGTCATTGTCCTGCTGGAAGGTGAACCTCCGTCCCAGTCTCAAATCTCTGGAAGACTGAAACAGGTTTCCCTCAAGAATTTCCCTGTATTAAGCGCCATCCATCATTCCTTCAATTCTGACCAGTTTCCCAGTCCCTGCCGATGAAAAACATCCCCACAGCATGGTGGTGGCAGCAGCTCAATTTTAGTCTCATCTGACCAGAGTACCTTCTTCCATGTTTGGAGAGTCTCCCACATGCCTTTTGGCGAATACCAAACGTGTTTGCTTATTTTTGTCTTTAAGCAATGGCTTTTTTTCTGGCCACTCTTCCGTAAATCCCAGCTCTGTCGAGTGTACGGCTTAAAGTGGTCCTATGGACAGATACTCTAATCTCCTCTGTGGAGCTTTGCAGCTCCTTCAGGGTTATCTTTGGTCTCTTTGTTGCTTCTCTGAATAATTCCCTCCTTGCCTGGTCTGTGAGTTTTGCTGGGCGGCCCTCTCTTGGCAGGTTTCTTGTAGTGCCATATTCTTTCCATTTTCTAATTATGGATTTAATGGTGCTACGTGGGATATTCAAAGTTTCTGATATTTTTTTATAACCCAACCCTGATCTGTACTTCTCCACAACTTTGTCCCTGACCTGTTTGGAGAGCTCCTTGGTCTTCATGGTGCCGCTTGCTTGGTGGTTCCCCTTGCTTAGTGGTGTTGCAGACTCTGGGGCCTTTCAGAACAGATGTATATATACTAAGATCATGTGACAGATCATATGACACTTAAATAAAGTCCACCTGTGTGCAATCTAACTAATTATGTGACTTCTGAAGGTAATTGGTTGCACTAGACCAAATTTATGGGCTTCATAGCAAAAGGAGTGAATACATATGCATGCATCACTTTTCAGATTTTTTTTTTTATTGATTTTTTTTTAAAACAAGTCATTTTTTTCATTTCACTTCACCAATTGACTCTTTTGTGTATGCCCATTACATGAAATCCAAATAAAAATCCATTTAAATTACAGGTTGTAATGCAACAAAATAGGAAAAACGCCAAGGGGGATGAATACTTTTGCAAGGCACTGTAAAAGCAACCCAAAGGAAGAGGATCCTTTGTGAGACACCGTCTATAGCATAGGGCCATCCCAACATGGAATGTGTGTGTAATGAGCTTCCTGTGTGTTGCATGCCCATTTCAACTTGCCAGCCTCAGAGAAATTCTAGGTTTGTTCAACTCCCCACATGCCTTTTCACCCTCACATCACGCCATTCAGCCAGGCCTTCCCCTGGAGGAGTGAGCTAACACTCCTCCCCAGACATCCCCTGCTTCTCTCCCACTGGGTAAAACAGGGGGAAAGGAGGGGAGGAGACATTCCATCATCCCTTCCCCCACTTCTCTTCTACAGTCTGGAGGAGGGAGAAGAGGAAGGAGGAATTGAGAGCCAGGTCTCCATTGTGTAAATGCTGTGAATAGCAAGCTTGCCTAGGCAGAATGTGGGTGCCAATAGAATTTCACAGATTGCCTTACAGAAGGAGTGTTTTTAGAGGCGGACCTGTGGACTTGCAAGCCTGAGCTCCTCATTAGAATAATGGTCAGTATCCCCTCCTGTCACACGGGGGCCGGGAGACAGACCGGGGTTCAAAATCCTAGACTGGAGAGTACAGGCACAGTGTGACAAAGAAAACACGCTATTTTTCCCCATCTGCTGCAACAGAGACAAGGTTGCCCTAAATCTCAGCAATGTTTCCACGATAAAGCAAAAGACCAAACAACCTTCCCCGGTATGTATGGAACAAAATACTAATAAATAGATGAAAAGGGAACAAGAGACCGGTAAAGATAGTTAGAAAGGCATAAAGAAAATATCATTGGTAAGGAGTCATTCTAATTCAACTACAGATATTTCAAGTTTGGATCTGCAGCAAATACGTGAGTCAGTAAAATCCGTTTTAGAAGTAAATGTTCATCCCTTGACAACGCCACGCCTCGACTGACCCCTGCCAGAGATACATTGCATCGCTAGGCAGACCTTCACACAAACATGCATTCCCAGGTGTGATCTCTCCTCTCTCCTCTGCCTGCTGCATGAAGAGATGGAGTGTGTGTGTCCTTGTGTGTGTGAGAGAGTGAGCGACCCGTTTAAAGATTAACCACACCACCCCAGATGCTAGGCCAGGAATATACAGAAAAAGGTGTGCTGCATCCTCTCCCAAACAATAGTCATACAGAGCTCAAAAGAAGAGGCTGCATAGTTGCTTTAAGTTACCCTGGTCTCAGATCAGTTTGTACTGTCTTTCAAACTCCCATGGCCATTGTCGTGAGTTGGCAAGAAATCACAAACAGGTCTGAGACCAGGCTAGCTTGAAGTGAGGCTTATATCCCATTCAAACAGAGATAAGCCTTGCAGCTACAAGGATAGGTTGGTTACCATTCTTATCTGTTCTTAGAGCTGTAACGTTTTGTTCTATCAAAAAACTTAACCTCCAGGTCTTGTCATGGATATAGAAAGGTGTCTCTGGTGAAGTTATATGGGAAGCTTAGCTGAGCTGACGTTCCGTTTCAAGAACTTCTTGTTTTCAATCTCATTGAGTGAGATGGAGACGGAGCAGCGTGAGGGGTTCTCCCGTCTCTGGCTGATGCTGTCCATTATCGCATCCTTGATCACCTACAGCAGACAGAGAAGAAAGAGAGGGAGAGAGAGAAGGAGAGAGAGAAAGAGAAAGAGAGAGAGAGGGAGAGAAAGAGAGAGAGAGGGTGACAGGGAGAGAAAGAGATGGGTGAGGGGGAGAGACCAACATAAGATGATAGAGGAAACAGAACAGAGAAAATACAGCACTGAAAATACAGATCATACATCACATACTACAGGCTAATAATAAACACATGTATATCACATTCTGGCTCTCCATCACAGCAGCAGTTACACACTGTCAACAACACCAGGCTGTGGTGAGATACACAGAGATTTGATGGGGAAACGAGAAAGTGACATTTTGTTCCAGAATAGTTTAAAAAAAATTGAGGACGTTCATTTGCTTTAACTCGAGTGTTCCATTTGTACATGTGCATTTGCAGGGCACAACACAAAAGAAACCAAGCCAAGCATCATACAAGTTAGGCCTAATGATAAATAGGCACATATTATTTTCCAGTGCGGACCTTAATTTCAATTTTCAATTTAAATTTGTATTATTTGAGTACTCGAGTACTCTAAATAAAATAATGTGAGTACTCGCAGTCAATTAAAAAAATGCCCATCACTACGTGCATCACTACGTGCATTTGCTTGTTTGTGTGTGTGTGAGACGCACCTCAATGTTGTTGAGCGTGTTGAACTCCATGAGGTCGTGGAGGCGGGTGAAGGCCTGGTTGGAGTACTGGAAGTTGAACGTGGAGTACGGACTCTCGGGGTCGTCGAAGACATCAAAGTCACCAAACTCCTTCTCTTTATCCGTCTCTCGAGGGACTCCTGATGGATAATACAAAAAGAAGAGTGGTTGTTGTTATTTTAATGCACATATAATCTTTACAACTCACTCACTAAAATATAAATCAGAAAGACAGTAAAAAACAAAAACAATGACAAAGGTGACTGGCTTATGTCAGTAAATACATTCCAGCGTCTGTGTAGAGATGACGAAACAATGGCAGATACTGAAACGGAAAGATAGAGTGGAATTGGTAGAGGATAAAATCTCAAAGATAGTATTTTGCTGAAAGTAAGTTAAGAGAGAGTGGGGGGAGAAGGAGAGTGGGCATCCTACATTTTTAAACAACAGTGTCTTACAATAGGTTGGAATTCTGCAATAGTGGAATTTTTTAAAATCAGATACGTAGTAAGCCATATCCCATAGAGATGGAATGAACAACGAGTCAATACCTAAAATACCCTTTTTAAGTCATGAGATAAGTCTTTACAGTAATACTTAAGTTTTAAGTTGATAACAAGACAGTGAAGTTTAGGTCCGAGAAGCCAGTTTATCTGATGAGCAGTTACCTTGGAGGTGTAAATATGTGATGTGAGAAAGTTTAATTTTAAACAGCAGACTAAACATTTCTTTGAGACAATAGTTTAATTTGGTAACCAGTTTATGAAAGGTATAAGGCACCTTGAGGGTTTGTGGTATATGGCCAATATACCTTGGCTAAGGACTGTATCCAGTCCTTAGCCAAGGTATACTGGCCATATACCACAACCCCTTGTGCCTTATTGCTTAAACAGCCCTGCTGTCCTTTCCACGTATACTGTAGGCCTATGTCCCAATAAACAGTAGTTGTTTCCTCTTCTCATTTCCCTAGTGATAGGGAAAGATCCAAATGAAGTCACCAGTGGGATTTCACCTAGCTACCATGACAACATCCACCAATTCTGACATAAATCCCATTCATGGAATAGAGGAAGATGATGAAGCCATTGCAGTCATTAATGTAGCAATAGACAGATGGGTTGTTAAAACTTCTTATGGCTGCAGGGGCAGTATTGAGTAGCTTGGATGAAAGGTGCCCAGAGGTGCCCAGAGTAAATAGCCTGCTCCTCAGTCTCAGTTGCTAATATATGCATATTATTATTAGTATTGTATAGAAAACACTCTGTAGTTTCTAAAACTGTTTGAATGATGTCTGTGAGTATAACATAACTCATATGGCAGGCAAAAACTGAGAAGAAATCTAAACAGGAAGTCAGAAATCTGAGGTTGGTCGATTTTCAACTCAGGCCCTCTTGAATTCACATTGGGATATGAATAAAGTTGCACTTCCTAGGGCTTCCACTAGATGTCAACCGTCTTTAGAAACTTGAATGAGGCTTCTACTGTGTTGTGGGACTGAATACAAGCTGAATGAGTCAGCTTACTGGCAGAGAGCCATTTCCTGGTCATGCGCATTCCACATGATATCGCCCTGCGTTCCGTTGCTCCTGTAGACACAAAGGAATTCTCTGGTTGGAACTTTATTGAAGATTTATGATAAAAACATCCTAATGATTGATTCTATACTTAGTTTGAAATGTTTCTTCGACCTGTAATCTAACTTTTTGAAGTTTTTGTCCGAAGTTTTTGTCCAAACACACAAGCATTTGGGTATGTTTACCTAACGCTAACGAAAGTAGCTACTTGGACATAAATAACAGACATTATCGAACAAATCAAGCATTTATTGTGGAACTGCGATTCCTGGGAGTGCATTCTGATGAAGATCATCAAAGGTAAGGGAATATTTATCATGTAATTTCTGGTTTCTGTTGACTCCAACATGGCGGCTAATTTGATTAATTTTCTGAGCGCCGTCTCAGATTACTGCATGGTTTGCATTTTCCATAAAGTTTAAAAAAAATCTGACACAGCGGTTGCATTAATAAGGAGAGGCATATCTATAACTCCATGTGTTTAACTTGTATTATCATCTACATTGATGATGAGTATTTCTGTTGAATCGATGTGGCTATGCAAAATCACTGGATGTTTTTGGAACTAGTGAATGTAACGCGCCAATGTAAACTCAGATGTTTTTATATAAATATGAACTTTATCAAACAAAACATACATGTATTGTGTAACATGAAGTCCTATGAGTGTCATCTGATGAAGATTATCAAAGGTTAGTGATTCATTTTATCTCTATTTGTGCTTTTTGTGACTCCTCTCTTTGGCTGGAAAAATGGCTGTGTTTTTCTGTGGCTTGGTGGTGACCTAACATAATCGTTTGTGGTGCTTTCACTGTAAAGCATATTTGAAATCGGACACTGTGGTGGGATTAAATACAAGATTACCTTTAAAACGGTATAAGATACATGTATGTTTGAGGCATTTTAATTATGAGATTTCTTTTGTTTTGAATTTGGCGCCCTGCACTTTCACTGGCTGCTGTCATATCATCCCGTTAACGGGATTGCAGCCCTAAGAAGTTTTAAGTAACAAAACCGATGTGTGTCACAACCCTTAAGGCAAAACAGACGTGGTTGGCTCAATATGAAAGGATTGATGGCAACATGTAAGCTATATTTCTTCTCCAAATTTTTATAATAAACAAATACATTTGCACAATGAGCACTTGCTGTCTTTCAAATACATCGTTACAGTTGTTGGTTAGCTAGCTAATGGATTTTTGCTATATTAGTATAGTCATGACATGATAGTCATGAAACTGCTAAGTAGTTAATAAATAAATAGTTAACCAAATGACGACCGACCCGTAGCACTCACGTCGGTAGCCTTGAAGTGCTTTGAAAGGCTGGTCATGGCTCACATCAACATCATTATCCCAGAAACCCTCAACCCACTCCAATTTGCATACCGCCCCAACAGATGATGCGATCTCTATTGCACACTGCCCTTTCTCACCTGGAAAAAAGGAACACCTATGCACCTATGCTATTCATTGACTACACATTCAACACTGTAGTGCCCTCAAAGCTCATCACTAAGCCAAGGACTCTGGGACTAAACACCTCCCTCTGCAACTGGATCCTGGACTTCCTGACAGGCCGCCCCCAGGTAGTAAGGGTAGGTAACAACACATCCACCATGCTGATCCTCAAAATGGGGGCCCTCAGGGGTGTGTGCTCAGTCCCCTCCTGTACTCCCTGTTCACTCATGACTGCATGGCCAGGCACGACTCCAACACCATCATCAAGTTTGCCGATGACACAACAGTGGTAGGCCTGATCACCGACAACGTTGAGACAGCCTATAGGGAGGAGGTCAGAACCCTGGCCATGTGTTGCCAGGACAACAACCTCTCCCTCAACGTGATCAAGACAAAGGAGATGATTGTGGACTACAGGAAAAGGAGGACCGAGCATACCCCCATTCTCATCGACGGGGCTGTAGTGGAGCAGCTTGAGAGCTTCAAGTTCCTTGGTGTCCACATCACCAACAAACTATCATGGTCCAAACACACTAAGACAGTCGTGAAGAGGGCAGAGCAAAGCCTATTCCCCCTCAGGAGACTGAACATATTTGGCATGGGTCCTCAGATCCTCAAAAAGTTCTACAGCTGCACCATCGAGAGCATCCTGACTGGTTGCAACACTGCCTGGTATGGCAACTGCTCAGCCTCCGACCGCAAGGCACTACAGAGAGTAGTGCATATGGCCCACTACATCGCTGGGGCCAAGCTTCCTGCCATCCAGGACCTCTATACCAGGCAGTGTCAGAGGGAGGACCTAAAAATTGTCAAAGACTCCAGCCACCCACGTCATAGACTGCTCTCTCTGCTACCGCACGGCAAGTGGTACTGGAGCGCCAAGTCTAGGTCCAAAACACTTATTAACAGCTTCTACCCCCAAGCCATAAGAATCCCGAACAGCTAATCAAAGGGCCAGACCCATCTTTTACACTGCTGCTACTACTGTCTGTTTATTATCTATGCATCACTTCAACTCTACCAACACGTACATATTACCCTCAATTACCTCGACTAACCAGTGCCCCAGCACATTGACTCTGTACCGGTACCCCTGTATATAGCCTCGCTATTGTTATTTTACTGCTGCTGTTTAATAATGTGTTACTTTTATTTTCAATTTTTTTACTTAACACTTATTTTTCTTAAAACTGCATTGTTGGTTAAGGGCATGTAAGTAAGCATTTCACTGTAAGGTCTACTATACTACATTGGCGCATGTGACAAATACAATTTGATTTGAAATGGTTACCCAGACTATCTTGCACTGACTCTATGCATACTCGCAATACTATACTGAACAAAAATATAAACGTAACATGTAAAGTGTTGGTCCCATGTTTCATGAGCTAAAATAAAAGATGACAAATGTTTCACACACAAAAAGCATATTTCTCTCAAATTTTGTGCACAAAATTGTTTGTTTACATCCATTAGTGAGCATTTCTCCTTTGCCAAGATAATCCATTCACCTAACAGGTGTGGCATATCAAGAAGCTGATTAAACAGCATGATCATTACACGAGTGCACCTTGTGATGGGGACAATAAAAGGCCACTCTAAAATGTGCAGTTTTGTCACACAACACAATGCCACAGCGTGCAATTGGCATGCTGCCTGCAGGAATCCCTACCAGAGCTGTTGCCTGAGAATGTAATGTTAATTTCTCTACCATAAGTTGCCTCCAATGTCAATTTAGAGAATTTGGCAGTGTGTCCAACCGGCCTCACAACCACAGACCAAGTGTAACCACACCAGCCCAGGACCTCCACATCAGGCTTCTTCACCTGCGGAGACCAGCCTCCTGGACAGCTGATAAAACTGAGGAGTATTTCTGTCTGTAATAAAGAACCTTTTGTGAGGAAAAACTCATTCTGATTGGCTGGACCTGTGTCCCAAGTGGGTGGGCCTATGCCCGCCCAAGTCCAACCATGGCTGCGCCCCTGCCCAGTCATGTGAAATCCATAGATTAGGGAAAAATTTATTTATTTCAATTGACCAATTTAATTATATGAACTGTAACTCAGTAAAATCGATGAAACTGTTGTATGTTGCGTTGTATATACAGTTGAAGTCGGAAGTTTACATACACAGTCAATAAAACTTGTTTTTTAACCACCACAAATTTCTTGTTAACAAACTATAGTTTTGGCAAGTCGGATTAGGACATCTACTTTGTGCATGACACAAGTAATTTTTTCAACAATTGATTACAGCCAGATTATTTCACTTATAATTCACTGTATCACAATTCCAGTGGGTCAGAAGTTTACATACACTAAGTTGACTGTGCCTTTAAACAAACAGCTTGGAAAATTCCAGAAAATTACGTCTTTGTCACGCCCTGGTCAAAGTATTTTGTGTTTATCTTTATGTATTTGGTCAGGCCAGGGTGTGGCATGGGGTTTTTGTAATTGTGGTGTGTTTGTCTTGGGGTTTTGGTGGTGGTATTGGGATTGTAGCTTAGTGGGTTGTCTAGCAAAGTCTATGGCTGTCTGGAGTGGTTCTCAATCAGAGGCAGGTGCTTATCGTTGTCTCTGATTGGGAACCATATTTAGGCAGCCATATTCTTTGAGTTTGTCGTGGGTGATTGTCCTTAGTGTCCTATGTGTACTCTCTGTTAGTTTGCACCAGATAGGCTGTTTCGGTTTCGTTTATTGTTTTTTGTAAGTTCGTGTTTCTTTGTTGTATTAAACATGGATCGCAATCGACACGCTGCAGTTTGGTCCGACTCTCCTTCATCACCACTAGAAAACCGTTACAGTCTTGGCTTTAGAAGATTCTGATATGCTAATTGACATCATTTGAGTCAATTGGAGGTGTACCTGTGGATGTATTTCAAGGCCTACCTTCAAACTCAGTGCCTCTTTGCTTGACATCATGGGAAAATCAAAAGAAATCAGCCAAGACATCAGAAAAAAAATTTTGGACCTCCACAAGTCTGGTACATCCTTGGGAGCAATTTCCAAACACCTGAAGGTACCACGTTCATCTGTACAAACAATAGTACGCAAGTATAAACACCATGGGACCACGCAGCCGTCATAGCGCTCAGGATTGAGACGTGTTCTGTCTCCTAGCGATGAACGTACTGTGGTGCAAAAAGTGCTAATCAATCCCAGAACAGCAAAGGACCTTGTGAAGTTGCTGGAGGAAACAAGTACAAAAGTATCTATATCCACAATAAAACAAGTCCTATATCGACAGAACCTGAAAGGCCACAGCAAGGAAGACGCCACTGCTCCAAAACCATAAAAAGTCAGACTACGGTTTGCAACTGTACATGGGGACAAATATCGTAATTTTGGGAGAAATGTCCTCTGGTCTGATGAAACAAAAATAGAACTGTTTGGTCATAATGACCATCATTATGTTTGGAGTTAAAAGGGGTTGCTTGCAAGCCGAAGAACACCATCCCAACCGTGAAGCACGGGGGTGGCAGCATCATGTTGTGGGGGCGCTTTGCTGCAGGAGGGACTGGTGCAATTCACAAAATAGATGGCATCATGAGGGAGGAAAATTATGTGGATATATTGAGGCAACATCTCAAGACATCGGTCAGGAAGTTAAAGCTTGGTCACAAATGGGTCTTCCAAATGGACAATGACCCCAAGCATACTTCCAAAGTTGTGGCAAAGTGGCTTAAGGACAGCAAAGTCAAGGTATTGGAGTGGCCATCACAAAGCCCTGACCTCAATCCTATAGAAAATGTGTGGGCAGAACTGAAAAAGCGTGTGCGAGCAATGAGGTCTACAAAGCTGACTCAGTTACCACAGCTCTGTCAGGAGGAATGGGCCAAAATTCACCCAACTTATTGTGGGAAGCTTGTAGAAGGCTACCCAAAACGTTTGACCCAAGTTAAACCATTTAAAGGCAATGCTACCAAATACTAATTGAGTGTAGGTAAAAGCTGAAATAAATCATTCTACTATTATTCTGACATTTCAAATTCTTAAAATAAAGCAGTGATCCTAACTGACCTAAGACAGGGAATTTTTACTTGGATTAAATGTCAGGAATTGTGAAAAACTGAGTATAAATGTATTTGGCTAAGGTCTATGTACACTTCCAACTTCAACTATATATATATATATATATATATATATATATATATATATATATATATATATATATACTACCGTTCAAAAGTTTGGGGTCACTTAGAAATGTCCTTGTTATTGAAAGAAAAGCACATGTTTTGTCCATTAAAATAACATCAAAATTATCAGAAATACAGTGTAGACATTCTTAATATTGTAAATGACTATTGTTGCTGGAAACAAATATATTTTTTTAATAGAATATCTACATAGGTGTACAGAGACCCATTATCAGCAACCATCACTCCTGTGTTCCAATGGCACGTTGTGTTTGCTAATCCAAGTTTATCATATTAAAAAGCTAATTGATCATTAGAAAACCCTTTTGCAATTATGTTAGCACAGCTGAAAACTGTTGTCCTGATTAAAGCAATACATCTGGCCTTCTTTAGACTAGTTTAGTATCTGGAGTATCAGCATGTGTGTTTGATTACAGGCTCAAAATGGCCAGAAACAAAGAACACATGCACATAACACACATACACAATATTTGATCCTGCTACTCTGTTCTTTATTTTACTCTTATTATTATTTATCCTGATGTGTAGTCACTTTAACCTGCCTTTATGTACATATCTACCTCAAATACCTCATGTCACTGCACATTGATCTGGTATTTTCTGTATAAAGCTTCATTCTTGTGTATTTTATTTTGTGTGTTACTATTTTTCTATTTATAATTATTTTTTAACTCTGCATCGTTGGGAATGGCTCGTAAGCAAGCATTTCGCGTTAAAGTCTACACCCGTTGTATTGAGCGCATGTGACAAATAAAATGTGTTTTGAGTTAAACACCTCAAAATAAGACATGGTATCAATAACAAGAGACAACTAGTTGAAACGAGCCGCCTACGATTTCCCGAATGGCAACTTTTTGTCATTGTGTCTAGCTAACAACAACAACACACAGCCTTCAGCATTGTTTTCAGGCAACCCGTCTATAGATCATAACTAGGACCTTCAATTTTTCCCAACCATCTAAGCTCACCATGAAAAACTCTGGGACAAAGTTATAGCCTATAACACATTATAACACATTGTAGTTTATGGGCCTTAAACCAAGGCTTAGGGTGTGTCCAAAATGGACTCAATTTCCCTGTATAGTGCGCTACCTTTGGCCAAGGGGCTCTGGTCAAAAGTAGTGCACTAATAGGATGCCATTTCAGATGCAGCCTAGTTTTCCCTGATCCTACAGCCATACAGTAGTATCCCAGTTTCACCAGTCCTCACCGGGAGCTTTGAATTCCCTGAAGTTGATGTTGGCCAGTACAAAATGGATGACGGTGGGGCAGCACTTGTCTTCCTTGCGGGGTTTGAAGACATAACACTCCTTGAGGCCCTCACGGTCAAACACTTTGGGGTCGATCTTTGGGAAGGGAAGCTTGTTCATGCGAGCCCATTTCTCAGCTAGCAGGAGCTCCTTGACACACACACAGAACAGTAGATTGAAGAACAGACAGAAAACAGTCAATAAACGGACACACACACACACACTGTCGTAAAAAATGGTATGTCATATAGTATGGTATGGTATGGTATAAAATGGTATGTCACATATGTCAGATGTATTACATTCTCAAATGTCTTTGTAAAACAGAGTAAATCTTGGTCTAAATATATTGTTGTGCAGAGCTAAAATGAGCTTGTATATCCAATTCATTTTGTATCACGTTGTATAACATGAGTCAAATGAAAGAGTCTGTTTCACATGTTGTTAATGGTTGCCGTTCATACAAGGACTTATACATAGTTAGACATGACCGCCTCGTCAACCTGATAGCTAGTGAGGTGAGACAGACAGTAACAGTGCTTATTCACAACCATTCTATTGTCAGAGGAGGCTGGTTTGATGTTGATGATGTGTTTCCTTGCAAACCAAATAAGAGATTTTGTTGTGGGGGGCCCCCGGAGGGAGGTGCTCATTTTGCAAATGCGTTGTTCTTTTGACTCCTACATGGAGAAGGTCTTTTCTGACAAGTTGTTGAAATAGCAGCACCTCCTGTCACACCTGAACAGCCTTGGTTATCAGTGCAAACTTGTAGTGTGGATATTTGGGAGTCTCAGCCACGTACAGTGCATTTGGAAAGTATTCAGACCCCTTGACTTTTTCCACATTTTGTTATGTTACAGCCTTATTGTAAAATTGATTTAAAAAAAATATATATTTTTCCTCACCAATCTACACACAATACCCCATCATGACAAAGCAAAAACAGTTTTTTAGGAATTTAGGCCAATATATAAAAAAACATTTAAAAAAAAAAACGTAAATATCACATTTACATAAGTATTCCCTTTACTCAGTACATTGTTGAAGCACCTTTGGCAGAGATTACAGCCTTGAGTCTTCTTGGTTATGACGCTACAAGCTTGGCACGTCTGTATTTGGGGAGTTTCTCACATTCTTCTCTGCAGGTCCTCTCAAGCTCTGTCAGGTTGAATGGGGAGCATCGCTGCACAGCTATTTTAAGGTCTCTCCAGAGAGGTTAAGGTTCAAGTCTGGGCTCTGGCTGGGCCACTCAAGGACATTCAGAGACTTGTCCCAAAACCACTCCTGCGTTGTCTTGGCTGTGTGCTTAGGGTCGTTGTCCTGTTGAAAGGTGAACCTTCATCCCAGTCTGAGGTCCTGAGTGCTCTAAAACAGGTTTTCATCAAGGATCTCTGTACTTTGCTCCAATCATCTTTCCCTTGATCCTGACTAGTCTCCCAGTTCCTGATGCTGAAAAACATCCCCACAGCATGATGCTGCCACCACCATGCTTCACCGTAGGGATGGTGCCAGGTTTCCTTCAGAAGTGACGCTTGACATTCAGACCAAAGTGTTCAATCTTGGTTTCATCATACCAGAGAATCTTGTTTCTCATGGTCTGAGAGTCCTTTAGGTGCAAACTCCAAGCAGGCTGTCATGTGCCTTTTACTGAGGAGTGGCTTCCACTCTACCATAAATGCCTGATTGGTAGAGTGCTGCATTGGTGGTTGTCCTTCTGGAAGGTTCTCCCATCTCCACAGAGGACCTCTGTCAGAGTGACCATCAGGTTCTTGGTCACCTCCCTGGCCAAGGCCCTTCTCCCCGGATTGCTCAGTTTGGACGGGCGGCCAGCTCTAGGAAGAGTCTTGGTGGTTCCAAACTTCTTCCTTTTAAGAATGATGGAGGCCACTGCGCTCTTGGGGACCTTCGATGCTGCAGACATTTTTTGGCACCCTTACCCAGATATGTGTCTCGACACAATCCTGTCTCTGAGCTCTATGGACAATTCCTTCAACCTCATGGCTTGGTTTTTGCTCTGACATGCACTGTCAACTGTGGGACCTTATATAGACAGGTGTGTGCTTTTCCAAATCATTGAATTTACCACAGGTGGACTCCAATCAAGTTGTAGAAACATCTCAAGGATGATCAATGGAAACAGGACGCACCTGAGATTGATTGATGAGGACATTGTTAAAAAAAAATCAATTTCAGAATAAGGCTGTGGAAAATGGGCAGGGGTCTGAATACTTCCTGAATGCACTGTACATAGGCTGACAGTACGTGGCCTTCAGATTGCAGGACTGCACAGGAAAAAGGCAAAGCAGATAGCGAGGTACTGCGCCGTGTCAGCTGTCATGGGCAGCCTTGCTGGGTGGAGAAAAACTGCTTTCTGTATCCAAAGTGTCCATATATCCATGATCTATGAAATGTTTGAATCCTTCTTGACTGTAATGTAATTTGTGGAATCAAATAAAGTATTTAAAATGTGTATGTATGTGCAGTATGTTTGTATATAGAGAACACATACGTGTGTGCCTATCTGCATGTGTTTGTGTGTGCGTGCTTGAATGTGTGTGCGTTGCTCACCTTAAAGGGTGGGCTGGAGTCACTGGGGCGGGCTGAGAAGTCGAAGGAGATGATGAGGTCGACGCCACGCTGCGGCCGCAGGATGAGTGGGTACGGGAGGTTATAGGTCAGACCACTGTCCACTATGTGGATCTTCTTACTCTTCACGTCCAGCGGCTCGTAGATGCGGTCAAACTCATCTGGGTCTGAGGAGGACCGCAGTAAGGGGACAATAAATAATGTCATCATCTATCAAATCAATCACCCATTCTCACAAATAGTCTATAATAGTCATTCAAAGCCTTGATTTGATAGTTTATGTATTCTTTTACCCATCTACATAGAGATGGGTTAATGGGTCTGAACAGTCTAACAGGTTTCCAATCTTAGACAATCATGGTGATAGACTTGTTACAGACTGTTAACCCTTTGGCTGTTAACCCGCTGACCCACCCACTCAAACCTCCCGTTAAACTGATCTCAGACCTGTGACGGCGTCCTGTTCCTCCTCCAAGTTGTGGTGTGTGTATGATCTGTTGTTGAAGGGGGAGAAAGGCATGGAGGAGTTGAGGTTGAGCCCCAGCATGAAGTTGTGCACCTTTCCGGCTCTGCCCTCACGGGTGTTGAAGAGGGTGGACTCCCCCACCAGGGAGGTGAACATCCTGCTGGTCCAGCTGGCCTGGGCATTACGCTGGAGCTCTTCCTCTGCCTCCTGGTTTTCTGTTCCACCCGCTGGAGGGGATGGAGGAGAGGGGGATGAGGAGAGAGGGATGAGGAGAGAGGGATGAGGAGGGGAGGATGAAAGGAGGATGAGGAGAGGGGAGAAATGGGGATGTCACTACCAAAGCCCTAAGACACACAACACACCCTTTCTCTTTCGTAGACCGTACCTTTTCTTGGCTCGTCCTCATTTTCCTGCGTCTCCTCACCCACAATGTGCTGAGGCTTTATTTGCTCTGAAAAACAGTGACAACATTCATGTGAAAACCAAACCCTCACTCAGTATCCAACTTAATCGTTTCACTGTACTCTAGCATGTGACAATAAAACTTGAACTGACTCACTATCCACAGTATGAGCTTGCTGACTGGACTTCCTCATTCCCTGTGGAGTTTCACAACAACATTCAGAGTACTGTCCAGAGTACTGTACATTGGTGTGACTGTGAACTACCATGGAGTTCTCAGTGAATGTGCTTACCAACAGCTAGTATTTGCAAGACATTAAAGTGCCATTAGAGTTGCTTTCACATTAGGTCTGGAAGAGGAAGTTGTTATCATTTCTATCTGCTACCCAAGTGTTCTACGTGACTTTGTTTATTTGAGAAACTGTCAATCATGTAACCCTTAACCTGGCTGAATGTAAACCGGTAAATGCTTTGTCAATGGTAAAAGGGTTCAATTAGCAACTTGATTATGACTCAATGAGCTGATATTCAGTGGAAGTAGGGTTATCCACTGCTACATCTATATTTGGACATTGAGAAACATGCACATAACGGTACGCACGCACACACACACACACGCACGCACACACACACACACACACACACACCACGATTTCCATTTTCTTTTGGATAATAAATAAATAAAAATCCGACAAATAAATCTGCCGCCGGACAATTGTCCGGGAGAAGAAAAAAATCCTATCACAAAATAACGCTTTTTAGCCTATTCAATTGGTAATTGAAGCGCATTTTCCATTTAAATGTACATAGGCAACAGTAGGCAGGCTTCAGCGTGTCACACACCACTTTGCAATGAGCTGAAGGCAGTATTCATTTTGAAAACATAGGGAATACTTAATTGTTTGAAACTAGGGATGCACGATATATCGGTGAACATATCGGAATCGTACGATATTAGCTAAAAATGACAACATCGGTATCGGCCGATGTCTAGTTTAACGCCGATGTGCAAAACCAATGTCAAAGCTGACGTACATACCTATATAACGTAGGTACATGACGTAATGACGCCACATAAACTTTTGGGCTACACGTGCAACACAGCATTCCTAACCTAGCCCACAATGCCTGCTGTGTGGATCGAGCAGTCAACAAGTCGAGCAGTCATTTGAAAGAGTAAGAAAATTTCAGCAGTCAACAAGTCGAGGCCTCCCGTGTGGCGCAGTGGTCTAGGGCACTGCATCGCAGTGCACAATCTGCCTAGCGTCCGGGAGGTCCATGGGTTAGGGAGGGCCTGGCCAGTAGGGATATCCTTGTCTCATCGCGCACTAGAGACTCCTGTGGCAGGCTGGGCACAGTGCACGCTAACCAGGTCACCAGGTGCGCGGTGTTTCCACCGACACATTGGTGCAGCTGGCTTCCGGGTTGGATGCGTGTTAAGAAGCAGTGCGGCTTGGTTGGGTTGTGTTTTGGGGGACGCATGGCTTTCAACCTTTGTCTCTCCCGAGCCCGTGCAGGAGTTATAGCGATGAGACAAGATAGTAACTACTAACAATTGGATACCACGAAATTGGGGAGTAAAGGGGGTCAAATGTGTTTTTTTTAAAAGTCAAATAATACTATTTGACGCGTTAAATAAGCTTTTAATTTTACACGACAAATAACACAGTTCTATTATAGAATGTTGTGTGTTCTGAATTTGCACGTGTAAGCTAAGCGCCACCACTACTATTACTGCCGTACAAAAAGCCTGCAAACAAGCAAACACCAGCCACAAACGATGTGTTTACAATATGGTAAAAAAACATTATTTGTTTGACCGCAACATCTGGGGTACCTAGCTAGCACCAAAAAAAAACAGCCTGAAAACAATGACCAGTAAAAACAGCAGTCATTTTCATTAGTCTTAGCAATGATTTAGGAATCCTTGTGAGTAAGTATTAGCTAGGTAGCCACTTGTTGTTTGCCTATTGAAATTGAACTTCAGGTCATGAAAATAAATAGCTAGCCAGCTACTTAACCCTGTTGCCCAAAGCTAACGTTGTAAACAGCCAGCTAGAGTTTTTGACAACAGTGTTTTCCCACTAACTGCATTATGGAACGAACATTCGCACGTAGCCTACTGCCTTTTGCGCATTACTGCGCTTACAAATGTGAATAAATAATAGTTTAGTAACATTTTAAGCTAAATGTTCTGATCGTTTGCATCAGCCTCATTGCTTTAAAAAAATGTTTTTTTGTAGCCTAAGCCGACTGCAGGCGTGTCAAACTCAATCCATGGAGGGCCTAGTGTCTGCAGGTTTTTGGTTTTTCCTTTCAATTAAGACCTAGACAACCAGGTGAGGTGATTTCCATAGTAATTAGTGACCTTTAACTAATCAGGTAAGTACAAGGGAGGAGTGAAAACCCACAGACACTCAGCCCTCCATGGAATGAGTTTGATACCTGGTTGTATGAATTTGGGATCTATCATCCAAAAACTGGCCAGAGTGTTTGGAATAGGCCATTTCTTTTTCGCACAGAATAACAAGCTGACCAATAGAATATGTAAACTTTACTACTATGGGAGATAGTAGATTGACATAGGTTAGTGATTTTGCTGCTTGTTACTCATCTTGTCGGTTGAGGAAAAGTATATGTGGCAGTTATTCTAACATCTGCAATGTGCATCAGAATTCAGTAAGGACCCACACTGTTGTATCCTCGATTTGCATGTTCTGTTAAGATGAATTACCATAATCTAAATGTGATTTGTCATTCTGAGCACCATGGGTAGACACCCTAGTCAGGTTACACACATAATGCATATAGTACATTTGTCAAATGTATGGTCAATTAAAATGCTGCCGGTCAAATGTCCTGCACCACATTTTCCTAACAGAAAACATGACGCGCACATACGCACGCACAGAACATGCATTTAAAGAGACAGAGAGACAAAGGTAGGTTTTGTACGATGGTTTGTCAGAATCTTACCAAGCTCCTCTTCCATGGTGCTACCTCCAGTGGTCCCTTTGACCCCCATGACCCGGTTGAAGAGGATGGAGAAAGCACTGCCCCACACCCCTAGAAGAGACACAGCAGACAACTTTGTATGTAGTGAAATGCGTATCTAGTCTATGTTTGTGAGTTTGTGCTCATGTATGTATGCCTGTATGAAAGCTCAGGTGCATATCGTACTGTGTATAGTGTCTTAATTTGATCACCTTGTTGCAGGAGAACTTTCCTGCAATGCAGGAAATTTTAAAACGTAGTGTATTTGAGGTTTAAAAAGGCTTCTGATGTTTATAATTTCCACTTTGAAATTTCCGACATGACATCAACCCCTACAAAAATGTCCATTAATTATAATCTGCATAATAAATCACATTTCCTGTTGCTGCATGATTATTTTCCAGGCTCAAATTAAGATCCTACATCTGTACTGAATGTGCAGCCAGTCTTACCCATGAGGAAATGCAGGGGGTTCTCCTCGTACTGTCTCACCACGCTGCCCATGAAGAACTTACTGCCAAACAGGCCCGGGGACATGAAGGTACCATACTTGGCCATGCCAATCTCGTACGGGGTAAACTCCACCCAGTCTGCTCGTCAAAACACACAATAGGAGAAATATGACACATCTATTACTAATAATGATACAGACAATAAGTGGTTTTGTACTGTAGAATTAGCCTTGTGACACCAGACTGGCAGCTGTATAATCAGCTTCACTCCAATTACTGTTGGGACAGTGTTTTAGCTCAAATGGCTGCTACTGTGTATCAAGCTCACGGAAGCCTTCCAATGGTGGAAACTAGCTGAGTTAATCCAATACAAGGTTATTATAACCATATCACATTCGGGCCCTTGCTTACAATGCAAAGCAATTTACTATAATATCATAATTAATACCCAAACATTGAAGCTTTCCCATTGATGTTTAACCATACAAGAACTTTGATGAATTGACTCCCAGTAAGGCTCGGCGATATATTGTGAATATCGGTATTCCTGTATGTACCCACATACCGATATATTTTTTTTTACAATACAGTCTATAAAATTTTATTTTTATACAGTACTAAAAAAATGTGACTACTTTCACTGTCCATTTTGTCCTCATTAAGTTGAGAACAAAACCGTCAGCATGGAAAAAGCCTATTAAAATCAAATAGAATTGATTTGTTGCCATTCTAGGGTCATGCACTAATCATTTAGAACATTTAATTTAGAAACATAAAATACAGGCATACTGTCAAAATTGCAAATAAAATATTGTGATGTGATATTTTGGCCGCAGCTCCAAGTCATAATACTTCAGGGCATTTACCATTGTCATGTCTACAATCTGTACCTAAGTGTCTGTGAACCATTGAATCTTTAAGGTGTGTCCTCTCCTTTTTAGAACTAATGTCACTCACTGTTGTGTCTATTTCAGTTTCCCTTGATGACAGAGTCAGACAGAGATGGGTCAGCGTGAGTATCTGTACTAGTGAAACTGACACCGATGGGAATGTTTGCTCAATAATTCCACATGTTCCACACCCGCACACAAACACGCACACAGTGCACACACCCACAGGCGCGTACACACACAGCACACAAACACAAACGTTATGACATGACACTAGCCCTGGGTAAACACTACCATACCCTGTATTCAAATGGCTCAGACTCAAATGCAAAGATGACAATAATTACATGCATGCCTGCAGTCATTCAGAAATTAACTTGGTTCATTCATTCGTTAATTTGTTTGTACTTTCATTCATTCAAAGATTCCAAAGTCACATCTAATTTGCTTGATGCCATGATTCCAATATTGGGTGACTAACGATAAAACTAAAACTGTGCATGGTCCACAGTTTCTGTTAGAGTTAACTAGCTACATCCTTGGGTCAGTGTTTCCCAACCCTGGTCCTCCAGTTCCCCCAACAGTACACATTTGTGTTGTAGCCCTTGACAAACACACCTTGTTCAGCTCATTGAGGGGTTGATGATTAGTTGCCCATGGTTACTGTTGGGGGTACTGGAGGACCAGGGTTACTGTTGGGGGTACTGGAGGACCAGGGTTACTGTTGGGGGTACTGGAGGACCAGGGTTACTGTTGGGGGTACTGGAGGACCAGGGTTACTGTTGGGGGTACTGGAGGACCAGGGTTACTGTTGGGGGTACTGGAGGACCAGGGTTACTGTTGGGGGTACTGGAGGACCAGGGTTACTGTTGGGGGTACTGGAGGACCAGAGTTACTGTTGGGGGTACTGGAGGACCAGGGTTACTGTTGGGGGTACTGGAGGACCAGGGTTACTGTTGGGGGTACTGGAGGACCAGGGTTACTGTTGGGGGTACTGGAGAACCAGGGTTACTGTTGGAGGTTACTGGAGGACCAGGGTTACTGTTGGGGGTACTGGAGGACCAGGGTTACTGGTGGGGGTACTGGAGGACCAGGGTTGAGAAACAGTGATGTAAATGGTAACCCATCAGATAAGGAGCTGTGACACATTGACAGATGGAACCAACCAACACCAAAGTCAGTTCTGTTTCACTGGGTCATTTGCATATTATCCAGGAAAGTAAATACAATTAAACAAATGCAGCCATAAACATAGTATATGTTCACATTGACACATGGCTCCACAATGGGAATGCCATGCAGTGTCCCGCTCCAAAGATGCATACTGCTTCAAAGTTGTCTGCCTATCTTTCCCTTCATTTCAGGCAGACATGAGTCCTGTAGCTGGATCTGCTCAACCGAAAGCGTGGGATCTGCTCAACCGAAAGCGTGGAAGTGTACTTGAAAAAGAGGCCTTGCTTGAACTTCCTTCCATCTGTTCTAAACTGGTAGTATGATGCATGCGTTAGAAAATAACCCATTAGTAACACGTGGATCATTAAAATTGAGTCTTCCTTTCGGTCTTACCAGCGAACATGAGTTCTGAGACGTCTGGCTTGACGTGCAGACAGGTGAAGAGAGGCATTGGGCTCTGACCCTCGCTCACAGTCTTCTGCATGTGGCTCAGCTTGAAGTCCATCCTCTGGACAGAGAGAGAGAGGTTGTTCTTACACTCCCCAAAAAGTGAAGTGGATATAGTTGTGTATGCCTGTATGGATATAGTTGTGTATGCCTGTATGGATATAGTTGTGTATGGATTCCTACATTCCTATATCAAATGTAAGCACCTCACTGACTCTGTCACCATGAGTTCCCTGTCCTAATAGAGTCATAACAGAGGTTTGTAGTAGGGCTGGACGATCTATAGAATTGATATGATTAATTCCAAGCCCCTCTCCGTGCCACTCACAACAACAAAGACAAAATATCACTTCTTCTGCTCTGATAACAAGCACTTTCAAACTCACTCTTTGCTTTTGAAGTTTAGTTCAACAGAATCTGTCGATTCCCCTTTTAATGATACCCTTGTCTCAACTCCCAAAATTTAGAACGGAGCAGACCCTATTAAAACAGGAGTATCAATGAACATGATTATGGAAAATGATTGCTCAGTTTCTGTCGAGCGCAGTTTTATAAATGTGCAATGAGCATAAAAATAATCAGTTACATAAGAAATTGGCAACTCGTTCTCATTCTGAGAAATAAGAATCTTATCTAGGTAGGCCACTTGACTTCAACATCTAAACAAAGTGAACAGACGGACAAGAGGGTGTGTTCATAACAGTTGAACTGTTCTACCTTGTTAGCACCAAATAGATCCAAGTTGGCTAGACTTTAAATATAAAGATTTTAAAAAAGGGCATATTTCCAAAGCTTATATAGAGAAAACATTTAAAATAAAAAAATATATACAGTATCAGTCAAAAGTTGACACACCTACACATTCAAGGATTTCTTTTCTTTTCTTTTATATTTTCTACGTTGTAGAATAATAGTGAAGACATCAACTATGAAATAACACATATGGAATCATGTAGTAACCAAAAAAGGGTTAAACAAATCAAAATATATGTTATATGCCAAGAGTGTGCAAAGCAGTCATCAAGGCAAAGGGTGGCTACTTTGAAGAACCTCAAATTGAAAATGTATTTTTATTTGTTTAACACTTTTTTGGTTACTACATGATTCCATATGTGTTATTTAATAGTTTTGATGTCTTCACTATTATTATATAATGTAGGAAATAGTAAAAAATAAAGAAAAACGTGGAATGAGTAGGTGTCCAAACTTTTGACTGGTACTGTGTGTATATATATATATTTTTTTAAATCGCCCATGAATTTGAAAAAATCTAGATATGATTTTTAGGCCATATCGCCCAGCCGAAGTTCGTATACATAACATTGTGGGTTTCCCTTCTGATGGACTATTCTTCATTCGCATCTGATCAGAATATATATATATATATATATATATATATTATATATTTTAACCTTTATTTAACTAGGCAAGTCAGTTAAGAACAAATTCTTATTTACAATGACAGCGTGTACCGGCCAAACCCAGACAACGCTGCGCCAATTGTGTGCCGCCCTATGCGACTCCCAATCACGGCCAGATGTGATGCAGCCTGGATTCGGACCAGGTACTGCAGTGACACCTCTAGCACTGAGATACAGTGTCTTAGACCACTGCGCCACTCGGGTGCACAAAATCCTTCACATCATAGATACAGTAGTAAAGCCACTGGACAGACCGTGTGTGAAACACTCAGATAATACAAGTGAACAAAGAACAATAAGAGCCAGACAATGGCAAAGTGGTATCCCTAAATGCAACCGTCTGTCAGCGGTGCTGGATCATCTTCTGTGACAAAGTCACCGTTTTTTTTCACCTTTATTTAACCAGGTAGGCCAGTTAATAACAAATTCTCATTTACAACTGCGCCCTGGCCAAGATAAAGCAAAGCAGAACAACAACACAGAGTTACACATGGGATAAACAAACGTACAGTCAGTAACACAATAGAAAAATCTGTATACATTGTGTGCAAATGAAGTAAGAAGAAACACAGATGTAATTGACTGATAATAAAGGCTGGTTAGGACCTCGGTCAAAGGAACACAATGGCTGGTATTGAAGACGGTACACTAATATCATTACTTTGTTGATATCACATTTGCTGATATCGCACCCATATCTCACCCCGGGCATGAGCGTCTCCCCGATGAGCATGCCGAAGATGTCGGTGAAGGTGACGGGCTGCCCGGCAGCCTTCTTTCTCCACAGGGCCTTGATGTAGCGCTTGATGTTCTGGGGCAGCAGCAGCCTCAGTGGGTTACTGCTCACACACCTCATCAGCTCCTGGTTGATCTCCCCTGGACCCTTACCCTTAGGGAACTCAGGGTGGGAGTACAGCGTAGACATGTACCTGGTGGGGGGGGAGAGAAAGAGAGAGAGAGCGAGAGAGAGAGAGCGAGAGCGCAAGAGCAATAGAAAGGAACAAGGGGGACACAATCACTTTCTGTGTATAATAACGTCATTACTTGGTCAGTTTTCGTACTAGCATAGGAATGGTAGTTATAAACAGTTGAAGTATGTTGCTTTCCAATGATCTTATAAGTACAGTGGAATGAAAGCAGTGTTCCTACTAACCAGGTAGATCCAGAAAGTCCAGCCACGTAGGTAGCGCAGTCCAGAACTCCAGACTCATACAGAGCCTTCATCACTCCAGAGAAACACACCATGGCTCTGAACCCTCCCCCTGACCCCACGATGGCGATTGTAGGGACCTGTATAGACACACACACGTACACAGGCACACATGCATGCACACACACATGTGCGGGCGTACAAATATGCACACAAACATACACAAAATGACAAGGCACGTGTCAGAGATCACTACTGTCATTGTGAATCATCTTAGCTGATTTTGTCTGTATATCTCCCTTTTGAATCAGCAATATAAAACTCCATTCTCTATTTGACACTTGAGATACACCGAAAAATGCATAGAAGGCCTCAGTTTCTACTATGTTTATGGTCGTACCTCTCTTAATGACGTGGGGAGGTGTTGTCCTTTCTCCATGTTGAGTAGTTTCTTGATGCCCAGCATCACCCGGTCTCTGCGTGTCTGTCTGAACAGCTTCTCCTGGTCACACAGGGCCATGCTGAACCGCAGGTCTGTGGATGAACTGGAGGAGATGATGGAGACAAACGGATATGTCAGTAAGCTTTAGATTAAATCTCCACAAAGAGAATGACGTCAATGCTCCCGGCTAAAAATTAAAAACTAATTGAAGCACCCATTGTCAGTTATACATACCACACCTCTAACGACATCTCCAAGTACACCTTGGTTAACTGGGGAAACAAGATGTAGGATGTTTTTGTTGAGATTGACAAGGACCGGGTTTTTAGACAGGGTTTAGTGCTGTGACACAGTATGTATTTGATGGAGGCAATGTGGACAACATCAACTGTCTTGTGCTTTCTATGCAATCTGTCAAATTGAATAAGACTGACCTACCTTGCCAATGGGGAATGGAACCACTTCTGGTTGTCCCACTTTGAGTTTAGCAATGGAGTACGAGGCCGTTCCCAGGGTCTCATCCATGACATAGTTTGCATCCATCAATGTCAACTGAAATAGCAAATTCACAAACAATGAAATACAAAAAAATACATTTATCTTGATAAATGATTCCCAACATAGGGTTTCTTGAAAGCAAAGGTATAACTGAAGTTACTATCTTACTGCAAAGAAAGAATACATCATGCTTGAAGGTGTCTAGCCATAGCTTGCTGGGTTATGTAGTGTAATGTAGCTCAGTTCAAAGTGTAGTGCAATGCGTTAACCTCTAGAGTGTTTTCCTGATTGGGGTCCAGTATGAACTCAAAGGTCTCGTTCCATATGGGGTTGATGTCATTGTCAATGTGCCGCGTCCGTTTTCTTGAGTCTGGAGTGGTTGGGATGAACAACTCCACGTAGGGGTCTGGAGTGTCCACTGTTCTTAGAAATACACACACAACCACACACACAGACAGTGTGATTAAACATGAGAAAAACCATAGGCACTGAGAAAACAACATCACTTCTATGTGCATCACCTCATCTCTCAAACACACCCACAACACTGTAATGTGGACACAGTGAGTTATCTTGAACATGGAGGAACTCACAAAAGTCTCCCAGGGTAGAACCCTTGGTCACCTTCTCAGCTCGTACCACAGTCACTTTGAACTTATGGGAATACTGGTGTTCCACCTGCAGAAGCAATACAACAGAGACTTTCCAGTAAGTCATTCTGTTTCCCAGATGGGAGGCGTCCAGACTGGATGCAAATGACTGGACAAAATATATCCAATAGCTCAAGCAGAACATTCATAGAATTTAACCAGCTTAAACAACAGCCTGAAGTACTAATACAGTCAGTAACACTGACGTATGTGTGTGTGTACATGTCTTCATCTATCTCTTTGATTAGCTGTGTGACTCATTTAGCACAGTAACAATTTGATAACAGGACATACAACATGTCAAATGATTTGTCTGTCTATAATGTCCTGACAATGACAACATGATGATGTTTACTTACCACAATGTACTGATAGGGATCTATAGAAGACATCTTTCAGGAGCCAATCACAGTACTTTGAGGGAATCAGGTGTCCAGTCAACCTCTAGATTTGGAAGACCCTTCTGAATAAAATTGGATAGGAAACACATTTTACTAACACAGGACACTGACAACATCAATGTTCAGGAGAAGAAATGAAGATCACTATTGGTCAATTGCACAAGGTCCAACCAAAATTTGACTTCCACTTTTAACCCAACCCCTCCGAAAGGCACAATACATATTTTTGGAGAGGTGTGGGGGAAGAGCAGGCAATGGCATCATGGATTTGATACCAGCAACGCTAAGGTTGCCAGCTCACTTTCCGCTAGATTTTTCCCATCTGACCTGGGATTTGAACTAGCAACCCTCCAGTTGCTGAGTCGCCTCGCTAACTGGTAGGCTACCTGAACATGAAATCATATTGACCTCCAGGACATGTTTCAGTTTACACCTTCAAACCTTACATCATAAACATCATAAAGCTCCGCCTTATCTCAGTTCACTGGTCACGATGGCAACACCCACCCGTAGCACGCGCTCCAGCAGGTGTATCTCACTGATCATCCCTAAAGCCAAAACCTCATTTGGCCGCCTTTCCTTCCAGTTCTCTGCTGCCTGCGACTGGAACGAATTGCAAAAATCTCTGAAGTTGGAGACTTTTATCTCCCTCACCAACTATAAACATCTGCTATCTGAGCAGCTAACCGATCGCTGCAGCTGTACATAGTCCATCTGTAAATAGCCCACCCAATTTACCTACCTCATCCCCATACTGTTTTTATTTGATTTACTTTTCTGCTCTTTTGCACACCAGTATCTCTACCTGCACATGTTCATCTGATAATTTATCACTCCAGTGTTAATCTGCTAAATTGTAATTATTCACTCCTATGGCCTATTTATTGCCTACCTCCTCATGCCTTTTGCACACACTGTATATAGATTATTTCCCCCCCTACTATGTTATTGACTTGTTTATTGTTTATTATTTACTCCATGTGTAACTCTGTGTTGTTGTCTGTTCACACTGCTATGCTTTATCTTGGCCAGGTCGTAGTTGCAAATGAGAACTTGTTCTCAACTAACCTACCTGGTTAAATAAAGGTGAAATAAAACAAATAAAACAAATAAATTACAGTAGTGCTTTTGTACAATATGTAAGTTCTTGTCATGATACAGAAACGTTGAATCCATATTTGATTTGGGTCAACAAAAAATAGGTTACAGCAATACAATTAGTTTATTTGAACTGACTGATACATTTTCTACATTCTCTCCATTATCACAGCCTGCCCAATTCTCAGTTAGATTTGGAGATATTCAACACTGTGTTCAGCAGAAATGTGAAATATTTCAATGTCCTTTTTTAGATCCCATCCATACCCCAGCAAGCACTAAGACCATACATTTAGATGGTAGTTGGCCTACCTTACCGTTCTAGCTCACTACCATGTAATTAACACACACCTTTTTTGTGCTACTGACTACTATGATTTCAGTGGTGTAAAAAGTATTTTAGTAAAAATAGTTTAAAGTACTACTTAAGTAGCTTTTAGGGTATATGTACTTTAGTACTTATATTTTTGACTACTTTTACTTCACTATAGTCCTAATGAAAATATTGTACTTTTTACTCCATATATTTTCCTTGACACCAAAAAGTATTTGTTATATTTTGAATGCTTAGCAGAACAGGGAAATGGTCCAATTCCCACACTTAACAACAGAACATCCCTGGTCATCCCTACTGCCTCTGACCTGGTGGATCATTAACCACACATGCTTAGTTTGTAAATGATGTCTAAATGTTGGAGAGTGCCCTTGGCTATTTGTACATTTAAAAAACAGATGAGTGTGCCTTCTGGTATGCTTAATATTTTAACCTTTATTTAACTAGGCAAGTCAGTTAATTAAGAACAAATTCTTATTTACAATGACTGCCTACAATGACGGCTGAAAGAATTTGAAACGACTTATGCTTTTACTTTTGATACTTAAGTGTATTTTAGCAATTGCATTTACTTTTGATACTTAAGTATATTTTAAACCAAGTACTTTTAGACTTTTACTCAAGTATAATTTTACTGGGTGACTTTCACTTTTACTTTAAGGTATCTTTACTTTTACTTAAGTATGACAATTAGCTACTATTTCCACCACTTTATGATTGTTTACATTATCTAGTCTAAACAAAAAAAGGCATACTACTGAATATTAACCTGTAGTAAAAAATAAAATAAAATGCCCAGTAGCCTGCAGTTGATTGACAATTTGTAAAAGTGTAGTGATGAGTTTTAAAGAATTTGGTCTATAGCCTACGTCGATTTAACTCTTTTAAAATTAATCTCAGTTTTCTATCGACTAGGCTACTCGCAGAAGCCTATTTTACACTAAAATACTGCCATAAACAAAACTTGGGCACCACTAGCACCATATAGGACGCTGTGCATCCGCGCATTTACAGGGCTAGCGCACCGGCAGAACTGATGTGGACAGGTAGCCAACTCTCACTTTTAAAAGGTAAATATTGAAGAAGTTACGAACTTCATAATGTGTTATAAATGTAGGCTATCGTTATCATCATTACTTGAGTAAAGTTCTTAATCGAAATATAAGCTCACCTTTAACGAATGTCAAGTCATGAGACAAGTTTACCGCATTCCTTCAAGTGCACTGCCAGTATGAAACTGCCCTCGAGCACTGCTTGGATGTTGTGACTACATGGTAGAAAGCTACGGAGGAGCTTTACCATTGAAGTACCGCGAGATTTTGGACGTTTTCGGGTACGTTCGTAAACTAACTCTGGCTTTCTACTCTGATATCAGAGCACTCTTGTCAGAGTGTTCCAAAGCACCGAATAAAGGATGAATTTACCAACGCGCAACACTCGTTGAATATGAATGATGTCATTAAACATCAGTAAAGAAACGTAATTAAATTGTTGCCAGCAGCACAGTGACAGTCACGAAACGTTCTAGATAACATGAAAACAACCTAACGAACTCTGCTAGGGCGAGTAAAATGGTCAGAGTGAGGTGTTCTCTCAGTCATGTCTTAACTTGGTTGCTTGGCTGCCATTGTAAGTTCAGAACACTCTGCTCCCAGAACGCGTTTCGCTTTGGAATGCATGAATGACCCAGAGCGCACTCTGACACACTGTAGGCAATTATGAATTCACCCGTAGACTGGTTTTGGATTTCCCCCTGACCAATATGGCTGCGATTTAGCCTCATTCTGGAATTTTGAAGAGGATTATAACATAGCCCACCCCCTCCCCTCTAGTAATTTAATATGATATCTAGGGTTTCCCCATTCATCTGTGATGACAGCTAGCTAATATCCTAATCATATGGACGTCACAAGTGACATGTCAATTGGCTAAGGCCACTGCTATCCGGGAGCACGAGAAGCCAAATTGGTGAGAATGACTAATGCACCAGTGTGGTATAGAGGTGCTTCCTTCTGGACAGCTGAATTCACGGGTTCACTGGTGGTGGCCAATGTTTTCCCTCCAATTATTTTATTTTGACAGTTTTTCCCCTCCCATGATTTTTTTTCGATGAGAATGCAAGTTGGTACGAATAACTAATGCACCGGTGCTGTATCGAGGTGCTTGCTGATGTAAAGTGCTTCATTCTGGGCAGCTGTAGTCACGGTGTCGCCGGTGGTATGTGGCCATTTTTTTCTCTCCCATGGTTTTATTTCAAGAATAGTAGTAGCCTACACAAAAAAATAACTCATCTAGATGTCACCTTGATACAATAATGAACGGCAACACCGGTCAAGGGACAGTTTCTTCGCTCCTACTTGTCAAGCACTGTGGTCCCGCAACGGTGTGGGAAGTAGCTGGGCTAGTGTAGCCAATTTTAGGGTTCCAATCACAGTAACTACACGCTGCACGCATACAAACAACAGTACACCCATCATCAGTACTTTATTCGAAAAAAACAGTCGATTTAATTGACTGAAAAGGTACATATTTTGTGTTAAACGAACAGTGAAATGCAAGTCAAAACTCATCATGTAGCTTCAAATAGTTTAGTCCAACTCTCGCGGTAGTTAAACTATAAATATCGTCTATAGCTCAGTCAGTCAGTCAGTCACAACCAATGATTTATATATACTGAACAAAAATATAAACGCAGCAAATTCAACGATTTTTCTGAGTTACATTTAAGGAAATCAGTCAATAGAAATAAATAAATTAGGCCCTACTCTATGGATTTCACATGACTGGGCAGGGGCACAGCCATGGGAGGGCATAAACTTGGGCGCCAGGCCCACCCACTGGGGAGCCAGGCCCAAGTAAGTTTTTCCCCACAAAAGGGCTTTGTTACAGACAGAAATACTCCTCATTTTCATCAGCTGTCTGGGTGGTTGGTCTCAGACGATCCCGCAGGTGAAGATGCCAGTTGTGGAGGTCCTGGGCTGGCATGGTTACATGTGGTCTGCGGTTGTGAGACCGGTTGGACGCACTGCCAAATTCGCTAAAACAATGTTGGAGGTGGCTTATGGTAGAAGAATTATCATTCAATTATCTAGCAACAGCTCTGGTGGACATTCTTGCTGTCAGCATGTCAATTGCACTCTCCCTCCAAACTTGAGACATCTGTGGCATTGTGTTGTGTGACAAAACTGCACATTTTTGAGTGGCCTTTTGTCTCCAGCTAAGGTGCACCTGTGTAATTATCATGCCATTTATATAGCTTCTTGATATGCTACAACGGTCAGGTGGATGGATTATCTTGGCAAAGTAGAAATGCTCACTAACAGGGATGTAAACAATTTTGTGCCCAAAATTTGAGAGAATGAAGCTTTTTGTATTTCAGCTCATGAAACATGTGACCAACACTGTACATGTTGCATTTATATTTTTGTTCAGTATAGTTTTAACTTCCATGTTTTAATGTCACATTCACAAGTACAGTGAAATGCCTTTCTTGCAAGCTCTAACCCCAACAATGCAGTAATCAATAACAATGTAATACTAAAAATAAGGTAGAACAAGAACAGACAAGATAAGAACACAGTAAAGTAAGTAAGCACACTATATACAGTGTCAGTTCCAGTACCATATTTACAATGTGCAGGGATACTGGATCGATAGAGGTAGATATGTATAGGGCTAAAGTGACTAGGCATCCAGATATATGATAAACATAGTAGCAGCGTATATGATGATTGTATGTGAGTGGGTGTATGTAGAGTCAGTATAAATGTATGTGCATATTATGTGTGTGTGAGAAAATGATGGAGTGAGTGTTTGTTTGTGTGTTGGAGTATTAGTGTGCGTAGTGTCTGGGGTCCTGTGAGTGTGCATAGAAACTGCAAAAATAAGAATAAAATACTTGAGTCCTCAGCGATTTTTCAGGCCTTTCTTTCACATCGCCTGATATAGAGGTCCTGGATGGCAGGGAGCTCGGCCCAAGTGATGTACTGCAGTGGAGGCTGCTGAGGGGAGGACGGCTCTTAATAATGTCTGGAATTGAGTCATTGGAAGGGTATCAACCGCACGGAAACCATGTCTTTGATGTGTTTGATACCATTCCATTGACTCCATTCCAGCCATTATTATGAGCCGTCCTCCCCTCAGCAGCCTCCACTGATGTACTGGGCTGTCCGCACCACCCTCTGTAGCGCCATGCGATCAAAGGTGGTGCTACTGCCATACGAAGCAGTGATGCAGCCAGTCAAGATGCTCTCAATGGTACAACTGTATAATGTTTCGAGGATTTTAGGGCCCATGCCAAACATTTAGGCTCCTGAGGGGGAAGAGGCACTGTCTTGTGTCTGGACCATTTTAAGTTCTTAGTGATTTGGACACAGAGGAACTCTCGACCTGCCCCACCCTGTAGTCCACGGTTAGGTCCTTGGTCTTACACTAGATGATTCATAGGGGGTGCTGTGTTGAAGCTTCCATCTTGGCACTCCCTCACCATTGTAAAAAAAAAAAATAAGAAAGTTCTAGAAATGCATATATTAATGTCCACATGAGTTTTTGCCACATTTATTATATTACAGACACCTTAATGCATACTTTTACATTATATGTGAGCTAAACATAAAATATTTATACTTCTTGCGCTTCATAGAGCAGTGCAGAGCTGTTCAGCACAGCTGTTGTGAAGGAAGTTGTCAAGGAAGTGAGTTTGTGTTTATACAGGACCTCCTGCCCCCACCTACCATCAATCAATCATGTCAATGCAGGGCTATATGGAGTCCTCCACATTGTTACAAAATTTGTGAGATGCATGGCGATGCGGTAAGGAGCTCAATTTGGCCTCTGCATGCCTCCAGAGGCTCAGAAATTGCGTCACACCCTCCATACAGAGACTCCGACAACATTTTTGGATCAAGCATAAATTCGCTTTAGCACAGTGTGTTCTCTGAAAAAACGAGCTCAGACCACTGAGGTATTATGAACAGCTCAGACTGGGAAAAATTGTGATGTCGGAGAAGTCAGAGCTCTGATTCAGCGTTCAGGTGCTACTCGGAACTAGGAAACTCTGAATTTTCTGATTAGCTAACTGGTTGAATGGGGCACATGCAATGGTGTAGTGGATGGTATACTCCGTATACCCACTTATTTTTCAGTGGGCATTGCGTATACTCACTTCTTAATCCCCACTGATAGGTATAAAAGTAGTGTAGTGGAGGTATAAGCCATGTCAATTAATAGGGCTGATCGGAATGTTTAGCTTTACATTTTGATAAACTATTCACATTTTAGGCACAGCAAGGTACACGGTAGTAGGCCTACACGTGAATGTTTCAAAATACAATTAGCGGGAAAACACTATTCTAAAATGCGCACCGCACATGCAAGCGGTTTCATAGACAGAGATCATCATTGACGACCTGAAATGGTTCACCCACACAGACAGTGTGGTGAAGAAGGCGCAAGAGCGCCTCTTCATCCTCAGGAGGCTGAAGAAATTTGGCTTGGACCCTAAAACCCTAAAACTTTTACAGATGCACAATTGAGAGCATTCTGTCTGGCTCACCGGGTCGGAAAACTACCCACTTGTCCAGGCACCACTGCACCACTGCACCACTGGGCACATGTATAACTATAATCAGTTAGCAAGTGGAACATTTCAGTTTCCTTGTTTCAACTAGCATGTGAATGCGGCATGTTGCCCAAGTTTTAGCCTAATTCCGAGTTGGATGATTGTTCAAAACAATTTTTCCCCGTCCGAGCAGAGCTCCTTTGTTTCAGAGTTCCCAGTTGTCTTAAACGCACTGAAGTCGTAGGTCAGAGATTTCCTTGTTCCAAGTTGTCTTGAGCGTACCATTTGTTTGAGGGAGTTCACTCACTGATCTTATTAGATGACACTCTTTTCACATAATTTCGCCTGGTGGGCAGTGCTATACTTCACCGTGGGCTTAGATTTCAGTGTGCAAACGGGGGCACAATGTCGAGAACAAGCCGAGCACTTGCTCAAGGCCGGATTGTGGAATCTATTCAACATACCACTAAGCCATATGTAGCCTGGCGAAAGTAAACCCAGCACAGGACACAAACTAATTTGGGGTTGTTTATTCTGTCAAAGCTTAAATTTAAAATAGGATAATGTAGAAGGGAAATCACCGCAAGGTGAAGTCCCCATGAAGTAAAGTCTAAATCACAATCAAGTAAAATAAATATGTTAGTACATGCATAATAACAATCTAAGTACAATAAGTACAAAGTGAAATACATAAATGGTAGTGGCTCTGCTCTCTATAGAAAAACACAAGAAAATACAGAGACCACAATGTTCCCAGTTAGAATGGACTTTCTAACATTTCTGGGTGCAAGATGTCCATAAACAAAATGACATTGTGCATGAAAAACAAAAATTAATGTTGTCATAAAACAATCGGGAATACTTACAAACACACTGTCCACATGATACCCTAACCCCACATGGAACAGTAGATCCTCATCTGACCCATACTGCACTGGGAGAAATGTCATATCAACAGATAAGTTACAATTCAAAAACAAAATACAACACACTGAAGCTTTATAGGAAACAGAATGTAATTCTGATAATTACTCACGCTTCAAATAATGTTATCAACTCCACAACATGGTTCTGAGAGCACTGGTATTCAGCTGGCAAGAAGCTAACATCCTCGTGTCAATCTGAGAGTATCAACATGCTAACATGTCCATCTGGCATAAATATTACAAAACAAACTCTTATACATTGCAGATTATGCTAAATAAGTTATATTCCGGTACAAGAGTAAGATAAAAAGCATTATTTACCCACCTAAAGTAATGACAGCTCTCCAGTCAGTGTAATTGCTTGCTCTCACTCTCACACACTGCACATACGCAATCCCAATACCGCTTCCACACCTCATTTATGAATCTCTTAAAGGGACAGTGCCATCTAGCGGATATAAATGAACACAGCTATGTGCTTTTACCACCTGGCTACACATAGAGAACAGGTTGGAAAGCCTAACTACAGTAATGGATGTTACTGTTTTATCAGGGAGCCACAAAGACGAAGTAAATAAATGTCATTGTTTAATTCACTTTGTTTGAAATTTCATGCAGCCACATAATAGAAAGGAACTTTAAAAAATGATTTTTTATTTGAATATCGCATTGATTAAAGTATAATTCACACAAAGTAATGAGACGGCACTCTAAAAATGCTGGGTTATAAACAATCCAGCGCTAGGTAAATAGGGGACAAAACACACTTTGGGTTATTTTGACCCTGCCAGTTGGGTCACGTCTTTGGGTTGAGGTGTTGCTTAGTAGCGGTGCGGCTTTCAGTTCTTTTTAGCCACTCGTGAGAGTAAATGTCATTCCGGTTAATCTGTTCTGTTGCATTGTCATCACATATTAAGGTTGAGCAAAGACACTTATGTGGCTTAAACAAGAGTGCAAGTTCCTCAAGTGCCTATGCATATCCCAATGTTAGGACAGTTACCACTGTTATAATATTTAAATAATCATGTAATTTCATTTATATTATTAAAATATGTAACATGCAAAAATATTGAAGTAAAATTGAAAATGTGCAGTCTACAAACTTAACATGGAATGACATTTACCTTCAACTGTGGGCAAAAATAACAATATGAAAGCCATGCCCCCAATAGGCCATGTCTCCTCACAAAAGCTAAAACAAAGTGTCAGTGCTCAACATGCAGATAACAATACAAAATAACAAATTAACCAGAATGACATTTATTCTCAGGGATGGCCAAAAATAACTATTTGAAGGCCAGGCCCCTACTATACAATGCCTCAAGTATTCTAATCTGACCCGGTGGATCATAGCTCAATAACCCAGTATCAGTAACCCAACTGAGTGACCCAACTGGCTGGGTCAAAATAACCCAACGTGTTTTGTCCAATATTTACCCAAATTGTGTTGTTTTTAACTCAGCATTTTTTTGAGTGTTGCTGTGTAAGTTTGTCTCTATAGGTCCCAAAACAAATAAATAAGACCAAGGACATCTAAAGTCCATCAGATTAACAGTTTTTAAAGAAGCCAGCAACGCCGATACCAAACAATGTTTTAAAAAAAGATTTTATCACATTGGGGGAGAGAGAGAGAGAGAGAGAGAGAAGCTCACACACGTACAGCTTGCAGCAAGTCCTACTACAGGTAGGTCTACAACTCAATTTATCATTGTATTTATCATTGATCATACTGAACTGAAGTATTGGTTTGCATTTTTTTAAAGTTCACATCACCGTCACTGAATAGGGGGGAAGGGTAAGCTCAGTTAATAGGATCTTCTTAATCTAAACGCAAATAATTCAGTGATTAACAGTATAAAGGTATTATTGCATGTTGACTAACCAATCGCGGTGAAATGCAATCTTGTTGATTAGTTTCAAGTAAGCTTAGTAGATTGGCTTGATAGTACTCGCTGAAAGGATTCTCTCTAATCAGAATCCAACGCATGGACTAGTTGTCTACATCTACTGATGATATTCATTCCAAGGAGACCTGGTACTGTAGTCTGTGACTGCGGAGGATCTTTGACTGCCAGGAACCAACACCCGGGTAAAGTTAACCCCATGGTCTCTACGTCTAACCCAATGTAACCTAGGTAAGGAATGTCCAACCCGTTAGCTGCTGTTATCTTAAGCCATCCTGCTGTAGAAAGCATGTGTTCCTCTTCCCCTAATAAGTGTTCTCTGAAGAATGACTCATGGATAGTGCTGACTTGGCTCCCGGTATCCAGCAAACAGTTTACGGCAACCCCCCCCACCCAAATCTTGAGATCTACAACTGGACATTTGCCCACTGCGTGCTCAAGAAACCTGTCGCGTAAGCCTACAGATTTCCCCCGAATTGCCTGGCTCTTGGCAACCGAGGATGCTAGATTTCCTGCACAGTAGCAGCTTGTGTGGTGTTGGACTCGTTTACTGACATGCTCTTCTTTGTGCACTGCTTGACAATGTTCCCCACCACCTTTACACTTGAAGGCAAATGGACTGACCATCATCAAGATTGGCTTGATAGCGACAATGATGTTGTAGGTCGGCTAGCAAGCAAAACTTGACGTTGCACATCGTTCACTTTTGGGAAAACTGGTTCAGCCACTTAGAAGATACCAATTGGTATCTTGGTAGATACCAATCATTAGTTCAAATAAAGCATAATTATGTACTAATATGAAAGTGCAATTGTAAACTATAATGTATAAACCCACCATAGCGATGTCGGTGAAAAAGTTATGAATGAGGTCCAAGGCGGAGGGTTCTCGGTTGAATGTGCCATAGAGATCCTATTAAATTATTATAATTCCTAATTCTATGGTCCTTGAACATTGAAACCCACGTTCACCATGACGTATAGCACTACCCATCGGGCAAAATGGCGTGAAAAGAGTGTGTCCCCATTGGGCACGTTTGAGTGGTAAGGGGAAAGCAACCGACTGCATGTGCGATAGCTGAAAGTCGGACATTAATGTGGTTTTCCAACAGCAAGGCTCAGGTCAACATGGCAGTGTTGCCATTCTTCATAATGTTGAAACAAGATGGCCCCGACAGATATGGTCACCCTGTTCATAGCTAACTTAGCAGTATTTTGTTTTGCGTAGTGTTATTATTATTTGCTCAGAAAGATTTTTGCATTATTACCTACAGGCGAAAATAACTTACATCAGTGGTCACTCAACCAGAAATGAGACTTTCGTGAATTGGTTCCTTTGTTTGTAGTCCTCGAGGCAATTCCACTCGTTCTAGGGGCTGCTCCAAGATTCCATCGAGAAGAGGAATACAAAGTGGGCTTTTAGTCCAACTCAGGAGGCGTGCATACCATCCACCGCTTCCGAGTATATTACTCGCTAATGTTCAGTGCCTGGACAATTAAGTAGACAAGCTCAGTGTGAGGATCTCCTTCCAGTGAGACATCAGGAACTGTAACATACTCTGTTTCACGGAATCATGGCTCTTTCCAGATATACTGTCCTTGTCCATACAACCAGCGCGGTTCTCCATACAGAAAAATAACTCTCCAGGAAAAAGAAAGGTGGAGGTGTAGGGTTTATGATTAACTACTTGTGGTGTGATTGTGGTAACGTACAGGAACTCAAGTCCTTTTGTTCTCCCGATCTGGAATAGCTCACCATCAAATACAGACCGCATTACCTCCCGAGAGAATTCTCTTCGGTCATCGTCACGGCCGTGTATAATCCCCCTCAAGCCGACATTGCAATGGCTCTCAAGGAACTACACTAGATTTTGTGCAAACTGTAAACCGCATATCCTGAGACCACATTTATTGTAGCTGGGGAGTTTAATAAAACAAATCTGAGGAAAACATTACCAAAGTTTTATCAACACATCTCCTGCGCCACTCGCTCATCGAGAACTCTTGACCGTTGCTACTCCCCCTTTCGGTTCGGCTAAAAGGCCCTCCCCCACCCTCCCTTTGGCAAATCAGATCTCACCTCCATTCTGCTCCTCACCTCCTATAGGCACAAGCTTAAACAGAAAGTACCCATGGTAAGGACCATTCAACGTTGGGTTGACCAATCTGAAGATCATACACAAACAATAGGCTCCTAGAATAGGTTATATTACATGAATGTTTTGGTCAAAGCAGCCAACTAAAGTAATGTAGTTAACATAAGTTCAATCAAAGGCTGGTCTGAGCACATCAGTTTCATTCAGTTGTACAACACAATTCACATTGCATTTTATCATGGGCACAGTGGGAATTTATATCTGTGATGTTTAACTGATGTACTCTCTCACTCTGGGTGTAAGACATCACTTCCAGCAGATCTCCTTGCTGGGGGTGGCATTGATCATGGACTGCTTCTCGTGGGGTGAGCCTGATGTTCGTCATGTAACTCCTCATGTCTAAAGAATGGGGAGAAGGGAACATAAGGTAAAAATGATGATGCATCTACAAATTCAGTTTTTTACACAATATTGTATCATATTTGATGAGTTACTGACCTGTCTGTAAGGCTCAATCTGCTGTATTCTCCATAACCGTATCACACTGGCACAGGATGTCCATGCACAGCATGGCCTGAGGGATGCACTCCTGTTGGACTGAAAAACAGAGACATTTGGTCAGTGGTAGGTCTTTTTCAATGCTGTATCACCATCTATATCTGGACAGAAAACACATTGTTTATCATACTCAACACCCAATCCTCATGCCTCCTGGTTTGTTATTGTTTCCCAATCAACAGTCTGGATCTTCCTCTTCTGTCATGGTGGATGAGCTACCTTTTCCGGTAAATACAGGGCCATTTCTCTTTCCCACCAGAAAATGGCAGCTACAGACCATAGTGTTGTCACTTAGTTTCTGCCCATCTGAAAGACACTTTTTTAATACTTTTACTAGCTAGCTAAGTTGATTACTAAAATGGTAACATCTATATTAAAATGCCATAACCCACAGACTTGACTATATTAACGGTAAAATAGACTGGGCTTTGGTCTATCTGCACATCTAAAATCCTACTAAGTGGATGGGACATTTCTGCTGGGATGGAGGAATTATCTGGAATGCTCAACTAGATAATCAGGACAGTCTATGGTAACATTTGCCCCGAAGAGATATAGTATTGCGATGATCTATATGACTATACTTCTGATTATAATTCTCAAGAGGAAAGTTAAAACTGTCAGCTGTAAGGTCACTGAGGAGGCCCAACAGTGACAGGGGGATCGTCTGAAAGGGAATGACATGCAAGGATGTAATATAAGCATTTTTTGGCACTGGCTAGCAGACCACAATTTCTACATTCAGGTCTTAAATCTGTGGCATGCGATGTTTGTAAAGGCAAAATTTCACTAATGTGTCAGGCACATTGTCTACTAGCCCAGTCTGAAAAGTACTAGCCTCGGGCTAGCTTAATTTCCATCCCTGCTGACACTTCTAACTGACTTCACAGGTCATTTGATTAGTCATGTACAACAGATGCACTCATGGAACAAAACTGTTTAAAAAATCAAATCAAACTTTATTTTTCACATGCGCCAAATACAAGTGTAGACCTTACCGTGAAATGCTTACTTACAAGCCCTTAACCAACAGTGCAGGTCAAGAAGAGTTAAGAAAATATTTACCAAGTACAGGTTAGAGGTAATTTGTACATGTAGGTAGGGGTGAAGTGACTATGCATAGATAATAAACCGCGAGTAACAGCAGTTTACAGAACAAATGGGGGGGGCCAATGTAATTGTCCGGTGGCCATTTGATTAATTGTTCAGCAGTCTTATGGCTTGGGTGTAGAAGCTGTTAAGGAGCCTTCTGGTCCTAGACTTGGTGCTCCGGTACCGCTTGCCGTGCAGTAGCAGAGAAAACAGTCTATGACTTGGGTGACTGGAGTCTCTGACAATTTTATGGACTTTCCTCTGACACCGCCTATTATATATGTCCTGGATTGCAGGATGCTTGGCCCCAGTGATGTACTGGGCCATACACACTAGCCTCTGTACCGCCTTACGGTCAGATGCTAAGCAGTTGCCATACCAGGCGGTGATGCAACCGGTCAGGATGCTCTCAATTGGTGCAGCTGTAGAACTTTTTGAGGATCTGGGGACCCATGCCAAATCTTTTCAGTCTCCTGAGGAGGAAAAGGTTTTGTCGTGCCCTCTTCATGACTGTCTTGGTGTGTTTGGACCATAATAGATCATTGGTGATGTGGACACCAAGGCACTTGAAACTCTCGACCCGCTCCACTACAGGCCCGTTGATGTTAATGGGATCATATTTGGCCGGCCTTTTCCTGTAGTCCACGATCAGCTCCTTTGTTTTGCCACATTGAGGGAGACGCTGTTGTCCTGGCACCACACTGCCAGTTCTCTGACCTCCTCCCTATAGGCAGTCTCATTGTTGCCCGTTGACCAGGCCTACCACTGTTGTGTCGTCGGCCAACTTAATGATGGTGTTGGAGTTGTGTTTGGCCACGCAGTCATGGGTGAACAGGGACTAAGTACACACCCGAGGAGCCCCGTGTTGAGGATCAGCATGGCAGACGTGTTGTTGCCTACCCTTACCACTTGGGGGTGGCCCGTCAGGAAGTCCAGGATCCAGTTGCAGAGGGAGGTGTTTAGTCCCAGGGTCCTTACTTGATGAGCTTCGTGGGAACTGTGGTGTTGAACACTGAGCTGTAGTCAATGAACAGCATTCTCAAATAGGTGTTCCTTTTGTCCAGGTGGGAAAGGGCAGTGTGGAGTGCGATTGAGATTGCATCATCTGTGGATCTGTTGGTGCGGTATGCGAATTGGAGTGGGTCTAGTGTATCCGGGAGGATGCTGTTGATGTGAGCCATGATCAGCCTTTCAAAGCACTTCATGGCTACAGATGTGAGTGCTACAGGGCGGTAATCATTTAGACAGGTTACCTTTGCTTCCTTGGAAACAGGGACTATGGTAGTCTGCTTGAAACATGTAAGTATTACAGACTCAGTCAGGGAGATGTTGAAAACATCAGTGAAGACACTTGCCAGTTGGTCCGCGCATGCTTTGAGTACACGTCCTGGTAATACATCTGGCCACGCAGCTTTGTGAATGTTGACCTGTTTGAAGGTCTTGCTCACATTGGCTACCGAGAGCGTTATCACACAGTCATCCAGAACAGCTGGTGCTCTCATGCATGCTTCAGTGTTGCTTACCTCGAAGCGAGCGTAAAAGCATTTAGCTCGTCTGGTAGGCTTGCGTCACTGGGCAGCTTGCGTCTGGATTTCCCTTTGTAGTCCGTAATAGTTTTCAAGCCCTGCCACATCCGACAAGGGTCAGAGCCGGTGTAGTAGGATTTAATCTTAATCCTGTATTTGACGCTTTGCTTGTTTGATGGTTCATCTGGCATAGCAGGATTTCTTATAAGCGTCCGGATAGGTATCCCACTCCTTGAAAGTGGCAGCTCTAGCCTTTAGCCCGATGTGGATGTTGCCTGTAATCCATGGCTTCTGGTTGGGATATGTACGTACTGTCACTGTGGGGACGATGTCATCGATGCGCTTATTGAAGTAGCCGATGACTGAGGTGGTATACTCCTCAATACCATTGGATGAATCCCGGAACATATTCCAGTCTGTGCTTGCAAAACCGTATTGTAGCGTAGCATCCGCATCATCTGACCACTTCCATATTGAGCGAGTCACTGGTACTGCCTGCTTTAGTTTTTGCTTGTAAGCAGGAATCAGGAGGATAGAAATATGGTCAAAATTGGCCAAATGGAGGAAGGGGGAGAGCTTTGTATGCTGCCCTACCAAGCAAAAAGGCAGTAACTTCTCATTTGGTTGAAAATTAGTTAATGTCATTTTTGCTACATTAAATACATGCTTTATCTTGTGGACAAGTATCCTGCCTCTATTGTATTGTATTTTGGAAAAATGGAGGTCGTCTTACCAGTAACTGCAATAAGCTACTGTGAAGCCATGGTAAATAAAAGCAGTTCCACGCTATGAGCAGTTACTGCATTTTTACTTGGTAGGGCAGTATGCATCTCTGTGTGTGGAGTAAAGGTGGTCTAGAGTTTTTTTCCCCTCTGGTTGCACATGTGACATGCTGGTAAAAAATTTAGGTTTCCCTGCATTAAAGTCCCTGGCCACTAGAAGCGTCGCTTCTGGGTGAGCATTTTCTTGTTTGCTTATGGCGGAATACAGCTCATTCAATTCTGTCTTAGCGCCAGCATCTGACTGTGGTGGTATGTAAACAGCTACGAAAAATACAGATGAAAACTCTATAGGTAGATGGTGTGGTCTACAGCTTATCATGATATACTCTACCTCAGGCGAACAATAGCTTGAGACTTCCTTAGGTATCGTGCACCAGCTGTTGTTAACAAAAATTCAAAGTCTGTCGCCCCTTGTCTTACCAGACGCCGCTGTTCTATCCTGCCAGTACAGCGGGCAACCAGCAAGCTGTATGTTGATAGTGTCGTCGTTCAGCCACGACTCTGTGAAGCATAAGATATTACAGTTTTGAATGTCCTGTTGGTAGTTTAATCTCCTGCATAGGTAAACTATTTTATTCTCCAAAGATTACATGTTTGCTAGCAGAATGGAAGGAAGTGTAGGTTTAATTGGCCCATTTTCTCTGCCTCCTCTCCATGCAAATCACGGGGATCTGGGCCTATTCCCGAGAAAGCAGTATATCATTCGCGTTGGGCTCGTCAGACTTGTTAAAGAAAAAAAAGGATTCTGCCGGTCCATGGTGAGTAATCGTAATCCTGATGTCCAGAAGTTATTTTTGGTCATAAGAGATGGTAGCAGCAACATTATGTACAAAATAAGTTAAAAAAAAAAAAAGTTCCAATCAACACAAATAAACAAACAAAAAAGCACAATCGGTTGGGGACACGTAAAACATCAGCCTTCTTCTCCGGCGCCATTGTTACATAACTGTGCACTCTCCTGAAACAATAGCATGATATTCTTTCACTGTAATAGCTACTGTAAATTGGACAGTTATGATTAACAAGAATTTAAGCTGTCCTGGGAAATGTTCTTGTTACTTAAAACGTCATGCTTATCACATTAGCACAGGTCAGCTCAACCGTCCCTTGTGGGGGACACCGATCCCGTAGCGGTTAAAAATGCTAAGGACCACTATATATACAAAAGTATGTGGACCAGTGGAGGCTCCTCAGAGTCAGTGAATTGCATAAAAATGTAAATTGTAAAACATTTAACAAGTTCTGCCTTTTAGATAAAACTATACTAAATAGAATCATGTCACCAAATAACTGATTAAAACAAACGATTTTGCCAAGAATGTTTACAGTAGCCTCAACAGCACTCTGTAGGGTAGCATCTCGGTGTAGCCGCAGGACAGCTAGCTTCGGTCCTCCTCTGGGTACGTTGACTTCAATACAAAACCTAGGATGTTCATGGTTCTCACCCCCTTCCATAGACAGACACAGTAATTATGACAACTTCTGGAGGACGTCCTCCAGTCTATCAGAGCTCTTGCAGCATGACCTGACATGTTTTCCACCCAATAAAAGGATCAGAGAATAAATCTAGTACTGAAAGCATAAACTACAGCTAGCTAGCACTGCAGTGTATAAAATGTGGTGAGTAGTTGACTCAAAGAGAGAGAAAGACAATCGTTGAACATTTTTGAACAAATTAATTTCTTCCAAAATGAAGGAGAAACGAGAGAAATAGAGTGTCATTTTTTAAAGTCAGGTAGGTAAAGGCAGGTAGCCTAGCATTAGGTGCGTTGGGCCGGTAACCGAAAGGTAGTTAGTTTGATTCTCCGAGCTGACAATGTGATAAATCTGATGTGCCCTTTAGCAAGGCTCTTAACCCGAATTGCTCTTGTAATTCACTCTGGATAAAACCATCTGCTAAATGATTAAAATGCACATTTTCCTTTTTGTTTTATATACACTGAGTAAAAAAAAATGAGGAACACTTTCCTAATATTGAGTTACACCCCCTTTTGCCCTCAGAACAGCCTCAATTTGTCAGGGCATGGTTTTCACAAGGTGTCGAAAGAATTCCACTCCAATGCTTCCCAAATTTGTGTGTAAAAATCTATTTGCAGATACAGTACATACAGATAAGTACATACAGATAAGTACATACAGTACACTGCTGCCATGAAGGGATGCACTTGATTGGCAATGATGTTCAGATATCTGGTGGCATTCAAACGTACCTCCACTTTTATCAAGGTGCCCAATGTGTGCCATGAAAACACACCCCACACCATCACACCTCCACCACCAACCTGTAATGTTGACACGTGGCATGATGGATGCATGTGTAGTCGATGTGAAATGGCTAGCTAGTTAGCGGTGGTGCGCGCTAGTGGCGTTTCAACACCTAGTGCAAAATGTATTAACAGACCAATAAGTAAGAGAGTTTCAAACCTTTCTGTCAATAACAGCTACTTTTCAGTTTTCCCCTCCCTACTCAGACCACTACCAGACCGTCCTAACAAAAATAAGCTATGACCATTTTACTTGAAAACAGGTACTTAATTGTTACCCAGAAAGGATTTTATATTGAGATTAAAACGTCTGCATTGGACCTTTTAAGTCCACTAGATCAGGGTTTCCCAAACTCGGTCCTGCCCCCCTACACAGCGGATTCAACTAATCAAAGATTGAGGATGAGTTTGTTATTTGAATCAGTTGTGTACTGCTAGGGCAAAAACCAAAACGTGCACCCAAGAGGGGCCCCAGTCCCGAGTTTGGGAAACCCTGATCTATATTGAACAAAAATATGAACGCAACATGTAAAGTGTTGGTCCCATGTTTCATGAACTGAAATAAAAGTTAACAAAAATGTTCCATACTCACAAAAAGCGTATATCTCTCAAATACTGTGCCCAAATTTGTTTACATCCCTGTTATTGAGCATTTCTCATTTGCCAAGATAATCCATCCACTTGACAGGTGTGGCATATCAATAATCTGATTAAACAGAAAGGTGCACCTTGTGCTGGGGACAATTAAAAGGCCAATCTAAAATGTGCAGTTTTGTCACACAACACAATGCTACAGATGTCTCAAGTTTTGAGATTTGTAATTTGCATGCTGACTGCAGAAATGTCCACCAGAGCTGTTGTCCACCCAACGCCATAAACATTGTTTTTGAGAATTTGGCGTTGTATGGGAGAGCGGTTTGCTGATGATAATGTTGTGAACAGAGTGCCCCAAGGTTGCGGTGGGGTTATGGTATGGGCAGGCATAAGCTACAACACATTTTATCAAAGACAATTTGAATACACAGAAATAAGGTGACGAGATCCTGAGATCGATTGTGAGGCAACGTTTTTTTAAGGTATCTGTTACCATCAGATGCATATCTGTATTCCCAGGCATGTGAAATCCATAGATTAGGGCCTAATTGATTTATTTCAATTGACTGATTTCCTTATATGCACTGTAACTCAGTAAAATCTTTGAAATTGTTGCATGTTGTGTTTAGTTAATATTTCACTCATAAACAGGTGTTACTAACTCCTGCAAGTAAGTATTCAAATAACTAAGAATAACATAACAACATAAAATAGGTTAGCTATTAAGGACGTAAAAGACAAATGACATTTTTTGTAACCTGGTCAGTCGGTAATTACAACACCATGACACATTTGGCCACATGTTGGCGCCAAATTACAATAAATTCTTCCTACCGTCCATATATCGTTTGCATGAACAACGATCGCCTTAATTTACTGGTAATTGCTTGGGAAGACTGTCCCTATTGCTTGTGGAGATATGCTCTGATGAAGGTCGACTGAACGAAAGCTTTTTGTAAGAAATTAACATCTGACAAGAAGTGTGTGGAGACGTTTTCCTGTTTTTTTGTTTTGTCTCCTGCGCCTTCACTAATCGATTTTGGATTAGTCTTTAGAAAATGTGTTACTTTTGTTATCAATCTTTATACAATATAACTTTAAAAAGAAAACAACCTGATGTCGGCTACAGTGATTGACTGTAAATACAGAAACGTGTATTTTATTGTTTTAAATGACCACATTGTGTGGATGTCAATGTTAACTGGATGCAGAATAGACCAACTGCCTCCATGAGGAAGATGATTGGTCCAATTTTTCCGCTCACCTCTGGTCCTGGCCGGTTCCCCCGACTTTATTAGCGTAATAGTTTGCGCAAGAGCTTGGAATGAGCATCGTACATAAATATGGAGCAGGCATCCAAGAATTTCAGAATCACTGTCACAAGGTGTGAGCTGTAGTCGGCTGGAATTTTACACCGGATTGCGATTCAATAGAATCTTTCGGAATGAATAAAGTAATCTGCGTTGTTTTGCTCTCTAACGTCTGGATCTATTTCTGCGAAGGAGGTGAGAATATTTATTTTGAGACTCTTATAAATATATTATATTGTGAAAATATTGTATATGGCTTATTAATAAGAGTTTAGAATTTTACTTTTACATAAACGTATCGATTTATCTGAATTGCTGTAATACAAATTCGAATGTTTGTAATGTGGAAAAAAAGAGATGAATGGATACAATAATACAACTTTGTATAGCATTCTAAACTTTTGCAATATATTTTCAGTGGACCCTTGCTGTGCACAACCATGTGAAAATAGGGGCTTATGTAATTCAAAAGGCTTCGACGACTATGAGTGTGAATGCACAAGAACTGGATATTATGGAAAGAACTGCACAACTCGTAAGTGAAACATTTTTAGGAGGTCTAATACAAATTCCATCGATATTATGTATATCATTATTCACGAGGAGTATTCGATATTGTTATTATAAATATTTCCTATTCCCTCTCCACTCTGCAGCTGAATTCCTAACATGGATAAAGATATCATTGAAACCAGCCCCGAACACTGTGCACTACTTCCTTACACACTACAAAGGGGTGTGGAATGTCATCAACAAGATCAGTTTTGTGAGAAATGCTATCATGAGCTATGTCTTGACATGTAAGTTGAAATAATATCACATTTTTGATAGATCATGAATGAAAGACTGCTGAGTCAATGTATTATTTGGATATACCTGTATGATATTTACTGATATGGGAAGGGTGGAGATAAAGAAAGAAATTAACGAAATATGAGTGAAAAAATACATGATAAATATTTTTCGGTCAGAAGTCTTACATTAAATTTAATAGATTACATTATTAGCTCAGTTTCTGAACAAATTAAATAATGTTGCTCTCTGCCTCTCTATTTCATAGCCCGCTCACATTTGGTGGACAGCCCACCGACTTACAATTCTGATTATGGCTACAAGAGCTGGGAAGCTTACTCCAACCTGTCTTACTATACACGGACCCTTCCCCCATTGCCAAAGGGCTGTCCTACACCTATGGGAACTGCAGGTAAGTGAGCTCCCTCCTAACCAGTTTTTTGGGATTCCTTTTCTAAGACCATGTAAACCTTAGAAATTACCTTCAGACCGGTTTCTAAATAATTCCCAGCAGGCGAAAGTCACAGCCTTCTGAAGTTTCCAAAATGAGGCTGAATGATATGGCAGTCGAATTAACATAATTATAACTGTCGTTAGTAACCAAATAAATATTTTGTTGAGGTAGGACCCCAAGTATTTTGCTAACATCGCTCCTTCTCCTTATAGGAAGAGCCGTGCTTCCAGATGCCAAGCTTGTGGTGGAGAAGGTTATGTTGAGGAAGCGGTTCATTCCGGATCCTCAGGGTTCCAATCTCATGTTCGCCTTCTTCGCCCAGCACTTCACCCACCAGTTTTTCAAATCAGACTTCAAGAAAGGACCAGCTTTCACCAAAGCCTTGGGCCATGGCGTAAGTCTAATTTACAATACACAACAAATAGTGGGCCTGTCATGTGAAAATATTTTTCTAATTTGTTTCATGGTTGACTTTAACTTTTAGGTTTGGAGTGTATGTTTGGACTCACTCTTTACCTCTGTGTTTCAGGTGGACTTACACCATGTCTATGGAGATACTCTGGAGAGACAGCACAAGCTGAGGCAGTTCAAGAATGGCAAACTGAAGTATCAGGTTGTGAATGGCGAGGTCTACCCCCCATTGGTAAGGGAGGTTGGGGTCGAGATGCACTATCCACCCCACGTGATCGAGGAGCACCGCTTCGCTGTGGGCCACGAGCTTTTCGGCTTGGTCCCCGGTCTCATGATGTATGCCACCATCTGGCTGAGAGAGCACAACCGCGTCTGTGACGTCATGATGCAGGAGCATCCCGAATGGGACGACGAACGCATTTTCCAGACCACACGCCTCATTCTAATTGGTGAGTTATCAGTACTAAAACTGGACACACCTACTGTGCCTACTGTACTGTCTTAGATCCTTCAGGTCCTTATAATGGGAATCATATATGATCAAAGTGAGGCAATGTTTGAGTGTTTTAGAAACCGTACAATGCATACAGATTAAAACAGCTCTGTGAAAAACAGATCAAAACACTATATTTAGTGGGTGTCAGATATTTATTGAGCAATAGCTCACTAACCTCATCTCATGCATTCTCTTCCTTCCTTCTTTCCTTCCTTCCTTGCAGGCGAGACCATAAAGATTGTGATTGAGGACTACGTCCAGCACCTGAGTGGCTACCACTTCCAGCTCAAGTTCGACCCGGAGCTCCTGTTCAACCAGCGCTTCCAGTACCAGAACCGTATTGCAGCTGAGTTCAATACCCTGTACCACTGGCACCCACTAATGCCTGACACCTTCAACATCGAGGGCCGCGCCTACACCTACCCCCAGTTTGTCTTCAACAACTCCCTGGTTACAGAGCACGGCATCAACAACCTGGTGGAGTCCTTTACCAAGCAGATCGCTGGAAGGGTGAGTTGTCTAGTGTACATTGGGGTCCTATGGGAAGCAGTGGTGGAAAAAGTACCCAATTGTCATACATGAGTAAAAGTAAAGATACCTTAATAGAAAATGACTCAAGTAAAAGTGAAAATAACGCAGTAAAATTCTACTTGAGTAAAAGTCTAAAAGTATTTGGTTTTAAATATACTTAAGTATCAAAAGTAAATGTAATTGCTAAATTATACTTAAGTATCAAAAGTAAAAATAATGTCAAATTTCTTATATTAAGCAAACCAGACAGCGCCATTTTCTTGGTTTTTTTTTATTCACTGACAGCCAGGGGCACACTCCAACACTCAGACATCATTTACAAATTAAGCATGTGTTTAGTGAGTCAACCAGATCAGAGGCAGTAGGGATGACCAGGGATGTTCTCTTGATAAGTGTGTGAATTAGACCATTTTCCTGTCCTGCTGGGCATTCAAAATGTGAAGAGTACATTTGGGGTTTAGGGAAAATGTATGGAGTAAAAAGTACATACTTTTCTTTAGGAATGTAGTGAAGTAAAAATTGTCAAAAATATAAATAGTAAAGTACAGATACCCCAAAAAATTACTTAAGTAGGACTTTAAAGTATTTTTATTTAAGTACTTTACACTACTGATGGCGTAGTAGTCCTTCCTAATGTTAGATGTGGTAGTCCTTCCTAATGTTAGACGTGGTAGTTCTTCCTAATGTTAGACATGGTAGTCCTTCCTAATGTTAGACGTGGTAGTCCTTCCT
>NC_056456.1:27667841-27795341 GCF_018296145.1 Oncorhynchus tshawytscha | reverse complement strand
ATTTGAAACGGCCAATTTCTCAGGCCCAGAAACAAAAATATGCATATAATTGTCAGATTAGGATAGAAAACATTAAAGTTTCCAAAACTGTCAAAATATTGTCTGTGAGTAGAACAGAACTGATTTTGCAGGCGAAAACCTGAGGAAAATCCAACAAGTGCTATTTTTCCTGAAAGCTCTCTGTTCCATTGGATGTCTTGCCTCCATTTAAAGGGATATCAACCAGATTCCTTTTCCTATGGCTTCCTCAAGGTGTGAACAGTCTTTAGACATAGTTTCAAGCTTTTATTTTGAAAAATTAGCGAGAAAGAACCCATCACGTCAGTGGATGGCTGGGTGCCAGCAGAGTTTTTCATGCGCAACAGCCATTTTCTCTTTCTCTCCTATGGAAGAAGCTACATTCCGGCTGACATATTATCGATTATATATTGTAAAAACAACCTGAGGATTGATTATAAAAACGTTTGACATGTTTCTACGACCATTACGGATACTATTTGGAATTTTCGTCTGCGATGTCGTGACCGCTCGAGCCTGTGGATTTCTGAACATAACGCGCCAACCAAATGGAGGTATTTTGGATATAAAAATAATCTTTATGGAACAAAAGGAACATTTATTGTGTAACGGAGTCTCGTGAGTGCAAACATCCGAAGATCAAAGGTAAGCGATTTAATTGATTGCTTTTCTGATGATTTTTGTGACCAATCTACTTTGCTGCTAGCGGTTTGTAATATTTTGTCTACTGAGAGATGTTCTTACATAAACGCTTGGTATGCTTTCGCCAAAAAGCTTTGTTGAAATCTGACACGCCAGTGTTTTGCTATATTGCACTTATGATTTCATGAAAATTAAATATTTTTAGTAATATAATTTGAATTTGGCGCTCTGCAATTCAGCGGATGCTGATGAAAATGATCCCGCTACCGGGATAGGTGCGTCAAGAAGTTAAGAGGAATGTTTCCCCAACCTCCCAAGCCTCTCCATGTATTTGATCTAGTCTACAGCTAGTACACCTGATTCAACATGTCAAATAACCATCAAGCTCTTGATTAGCTGAATTAGGTGAGCTAGTTCACAACTACACACATTTTGAAACGTCCGTGGGTCCCATTTTTAGACAACAGTACCAGCACATCGCCAAATACATGATATCGAAGACTATGAATGAATGCAGACGAATTCATGAACGAATGATCGAGCGAACCAACTCACAGCTCTGTTCTGGGCACGGTTCTGCTGGGTGACTGTGGGGTGACTGGGCTGCTGGCCCCCAGCCCCCTGCTCCTTCCTCTGCTTCACCTGCTGGGCCTCCTCTCTCTGGATCTCCAGCAGGGACTTCGTCGTGGCCGGCTGCTTGGCCACACTTCCCCAGCCAGAGAGCTTGGCCTGGGGATTCCGGGCCTCCTGCAGGGCCTGCTGCTGCAGGAGCTTCAGGTGCTCCGCCTGCTGGCGCCGCTGCTGCATGGGTGGAGAGAGAGGGGGGTTCATGATTACGGATCTAGGATATAAAGCATGATGGATTTGTAGAACAATTCTATTTCATGCTACCTTAGTGCTAAGTGGGAAAACTCATTATCATCCAGAAAATCGTATCAAAACAGGTACAAGAAATTGGTATGGCTGCAGGGGCAGTATTGAGTAGCTTGGATGAAAGGTGCCCAGAGTAAAACGGCCTGCTCCTCAGTCCAAGTTGCTAATATATGCATATTATTATTAGTATTGGATAGAAAACACTGAAGTTTCTAAAACTGTTTGAATGATGTCTGAGAAGAAATCCAACCAGGAATTGGGAAATCTGAGATTGGTCGATTTTCAACCCAGACCCTATTGAATACACAGTGGGATATTGGTTATGTTGCACTTCCTAAGGCTTCCACTAAATGTCAACCATCTTTAGAAACTTGAATGAGGCTTCTACTGTTATGTGGAGCCAGATGGGAGCTGTTTGAGTCAGTGGTCTGGCATAGAGCCAGGTCCTGGTCACGCGCATTTCACATGATAGCGACCTGCGTTCCATGGCTTTTCTACAGACAATGGAATTCTCCGGTTGGAACGTTATTGAAGATTTATGATAACATCCTAAAGATTGATTCTATACTTAGTTTGAAATGTTTCTAAGATCTGTAATATAACTTTTTGAAGTTTTCGTCCGACGTTCGGCTGGACCTGCACGAGCGTTTGGATTTGTGTACTAAACGTGCTAACAAAAGTAGCTACTTGGACATAAATAATGGATATTATCGAACAAAACAAACATTTATTGTGGAACTAGGATTCCTGGGAGTGCATTCTGATGATCATCAAAGGTAAGGGAATATTTATAATGTTATTTCTGATTTCTGTTGACTCCAACATGGCGGATAATTGTATTTTTTTTTCTGAGAGCAGTCTCAGATTATTGCATGGTTTGCTTTTTCCGGAAAGTTTTTTTGAAATCTGACACAGCGGTTGCATTAAGGAGAGGTATATCTATATTTCCATGTCTAACAATTGTATGTATCAACATTTAGAATGAGTATTTCTGTAAAATGATGTGGCTCTCTGCAATATCACCGGATGTTTTTGGAACTAGTGAACGTAACACGCAATTGTATACTGAGATTTTTTAAATATAAATATGAACTTTATCAAACAAAACATAATTGTGTAATTGTGTAACATGAAGTCCTATGAGTGTCATCTGATGAAGATCATCAAAGGTTAGTAATTCATTTTATCTCTATTTGTGCTTTTTGTGACTCCTCTCTTTGGCTGGAAAAATGGCTGAATTTTTCTGTGAGTTGGTGGTGACCTAACATAATCGTTTGTGGTGCTTTCGCTGTAAAGCATATTTGAAAATTGGACACTGGTGGGATTAACAACAAGATTACCTTTAAAACGGTAAAGATACATGTATGTTTGAGGAATTTTAATTATGAGATGTGTTGTTTTGAATTTGGCGCCCTGCACTGTCACTGGCTGTTGTCATATCGATCCCGTTAACGGGATTGCAGCCCTAAGAGGTTTAAGGAGTGTCACCCATGTTAAACGTAATACTTTGACTGTAGCTGCGCTTACCTCCTCTCGTGCCTGTCGTTCTCTCTCCTCTTCCACTTTCTGGATCTCAGCGAGCGACAGCGCGTTCTGGGACTGAGAGATGGCTGCTGCCGTGACTGCTGACTGCTGGCCCCACTTAGAGGAAGACGGCAGCTATGGGACAGGACAAAGATTTGGTTAGTCAGTGATAGAACGGCAAGCAGCACAGTCAGGGCTGTATCCATGACAAAGAAATATTCACATACAGGAACTCATGGATGTGATTAGCACAATAAATACCAGCCCAAAGGGCAACATCCCATTTTAATGTTCAATTAAAAGGTCAAATACAGTATTTCTGATATTCTGACCTCAATTATTGTTAGTAGGATAGTGCATTGTTTATAGGCTATATTTTATTTAATCAGGAAGTCCCATTGAGGTCAAAAGACCTCTTTCCTAAGGCAGACTTTATATAATATAGTACTGTGTATAGGGCTGGGAATTGGCAGGGACCTCACGATACAGTATTATCACGATTCTTTGGTGCCGACACAATATGCAATGCGAATCTATATGTATTGCGATTCGACACTCTTTTTATTGCGATTTGATGTTCCAAACATATTGTTCACCATATGTCTGCTGCAGAGGGACAAGACAGAGCCATGACAAAACGAGTTGTAAATCAGTCATGGAAATAAGTGCTGAAAACTAATTGGCTCCCAACTTAAAAAGATGGAGAAGAAGTTGTGCAGTTACAGCCAACTAGCGCAACAATAATATTGCAATATTGTCAAAATGATACATAAAAAACAACATCCCGTATGTAACTATCAATCACCCCCCCATCACTAATTGTGCAGTCGATGGTACCTAGCTGTTGTAGTGTTAGGTGTCTTAAGGTGTTATACGGTTAGTTACCTTCATCTGGGCTAGCTGCTGTTGCTGCTGTAGTCGGCGGAGCGCCTCCTGCTGCTGCTGCCTCTGTCTGGCTAGCTCCTGCTGCCTCGCCGCCTCCTGCTCCCTCCTTTTCGCCTCCTCCTGCTGTTGCCGTACCAAAGCCACCGCAGCCGCTGCCTCCTCCTCCTCTTGCCGCTTCTCTTCCTCATGCCTCCTCAGGGCCTCCAGCTCCTCCTGCTTTCGGCGCTCCTCCTCCTAAGGAGCAACGATAACACGTTTTTATTTTTAAATAGGGCCAACTTTATTGAGAAATGCAGATGTGCTTTCTGATTTACATAAATTCACTGAAAACCCACACTAACACAGTTATATTATCAGTATTGCATATTTCATGAAGCCTACTTTAGGCCAGCTAATAGCCTAACCACCAATCAAGCAACATTATGGACAAAATAAAAATCTTGTTGCTGCTGAATTATGTTGCTGTGACAATACAGATCAAATTAAGATCCTACACCTGTATGTGGAAATTTGCATTTGGTATCACCTGTCCCAAACAATAAGTGCAGGGTCGTATTCATTAGGCACACAGTAGCAAAATATTGAGTAATTCTTATTGAAAACCAGGTTGTTCCTTCCCGTTGTACTAAATGTTGTTCTATTTGGTGCCTACTGAAGACGACCCTGTACTGGTCTTTATTGTGAAACCCAGCACCTGTTTGCGGAGGAACTCTTCCCTTTGCTTCCTCTCCTCTTCCTCCTCCCTCCTCCTCTCCTCCAGTCTGCGGAGGGCCTCCTCCTGCGCATGCCGTTCCTCTTCCTCCTCTTTCTGTTGGCGCTGTGCCTCCTCCTGCTGCTGCTTCCGCTGCCTCTTCAATGCCTCCTCCTGTGGATAGAGAAATCTATCAAATCAGTTGCATAAAACATAAATTAAGGCCTCCTCTTAGGAATTTACAGGCTAATGGGTCAATCTTGCATCTCTAGGCAATCATATATTGAACATCAACAAAGCTGACATGCATATTTCAGCAGGCAACAGTCTAATGAACCCCCCCACCTGTTTCTGACGTGCTAGCTGCTCCTCCTCCTGGCGTTTGTGTTCCTCCTCCTCCCTCTTGGCACTCAGCTCTGCCTCACCCCGCTCCAGCTCCAGCTGATCAAAGACATTTACAGTTAATAAGTAAATCACAAGCACATAAAAAACACCTTTTCACATAACTCAGCGATGCACGAAGTAAACGGCATTGTCGGGCCGATTTCCACATACAACTAAGAACGTTAAAGTACAAGGCAAAAATTCTCTGCTGTTTTGGTCCAGTAGCTACCACGTTGTAGCAGACTGAAGCCAGTGGTGGAAAAAGTACCCAATTGTCACACTTGAGGAAAGATACCTTAACAGAAAATGACTCAAGAAAAAGTGAAAGTCATCCAGTAAAATACAAGTTAAAGTCTAAAAGTATTTGATTTTACTTAATCATCGAAAGTTCAAGTATAAATAATTTCAAATTCCTTATATTAAGCGAACCAGACAGCACCATTTTATTTATGGATAGCCAGGAACACACTCCAATACTCAGACATGGGCTGGCGTGGTTACACATGGTCTGCGGTTGTGAGCCTGGTTGGATGTACTGCCAAATTCTCAAATTAATGTTGGAGGCAACTTATGGTAGATAAATGAACATTCAATTCTCTTGCAACAGTTCTGTTGGACATTCCTGCAGTCAGCATGCCAATTGCATACTCCCTCAAAACTTGAGACATCTGTGGCATTGTGTTGTGTGACAAAACAGCACATTTTAGAGAGGTCTTTTATTGTCCCCAGCACAAGGTGCACCTGTGTAATGATCATGCTGTTTAATCAGCTTCTTAATATGCCATACCCATCAGGTGGATGGATTATCTTGGCAAAGGAGAAATGCTCACTAACAGGGATGTAAACAAATTTGTACATAAAATTTGAGAGAAATAAGCTTTTTGTTCGTATGGAAAGTTTCTGCTCATGAAAAACATTTTAAAATGTTGCGATTATATTTTTGTCCGGTATAGTAAAGTACTTTACACCACTGAGTGAAGCACATGCACAGACTCAGGCACAGTTTTATTGCTGCTTGTGGCAATTCATAACGCTAAACCTTTAAAAGTGTTTAAAAACAGTCAAATTCCCCACATTGAGCCCTGGCCCCAGGCACTTCATAAAGATCTACAACTTAGGATTGCATAAGTACAGAAAATATGGTGCTCTTACCTTGGCAGCCTTATTCTTCTCCAGGTTTTGCATCTGTTCTATGGTGGGGGCCTGGGCCATGGAGTCTATGGGCAGATCCCACACACTGCTGCCCTCCCACGCTGCACAGGCACACAAAACAGTCAGTTAGTAAGGCTGGATGGATGGTCATTATATATCATTGATCCCCATTCATTCCCTACAATTCATATGATTTTGAGCTTTCTCCACTTTTTGGTGAATTGAGGAGCACTGTCTTTTGCTGTCATTGAAGAGGTTCAGATACTCAAACTTTCAAAAGCTAAATTGGTTATAAACATCAGCCCAAAACAAAACGAGTGCTAATGTTTTCAGTGTGTGTTCTGCATTAAGTTTTACCACTGGGTGTGGGTTGCTGGATGTTTGATGTGCAGGAGGCCTGAGAGGTGTTCTGCATTTCCCACACAGAACCCTGGGATTCTGGTACGGACATGGACCGAGTCACAGGAGGTAAGAGAGACTCAGATGTTCTACACAGGGAGCCAAACACAGAAATGGCATAAATAACCAGAACACACCAGTATGTTGACACGGCATTGAATAATGCCCACAGTGAAAGATGTTTGAGGAGAACCCGTGTAATATTGAGTGTGCGAGTATGTCTTCATCATTCAGTAACTTACAGTTAGTGCATTCATCTTAATATAGCTGGGTGGGACAACCACATATCTGTCATAGTAAGCATATTTTTTCTCAAAGTAGCTATCAGCAAAGTCAGTGCTAGTAAGGGGGGTGGAGCCAAGTGAGAGTGTTTGAGGGCCTAGTAATGCTGAAGCTGTGTCTCCAACCTCATCTTGAGGGCCTGGTATTGCAGCAGAGGTGTTTGTGCAGATATGCTTACGTGTTTTCTGATGATCTCATCTTGAGGGCTTGGTATTGCTGGAGGAGCAGGTTGATCTGCTGCTGCTGTTGCTGCTGCTGCTGGTGTGGTGCTGAGCTGAGGGCCTGGGCTTTCTGCTGGGCCAGGGCTTGGGCGTACTGCTGCCTCAAAAGGTACTGGTACTGCAGCTGCTGCAGCTGGTACAAGTTGAGGGCCGTCAGCTCCTGCTGCCGCTTCAGACGCTCCTGGTCCCCGGCATCACCCTGGGGAGACAGGCCGAGTAAGACATAGGATCGGCAAGGGGACAGAGAAGTAGAGCCACAACACAGGCAAAGGGACAACGACCTGGGCTGCATTCAGCATGGCACAATGTTGTGGAACGTTCAATATGTTATGTAGAGTGAACAAGCCTCTGACTTAGAATAAGGAGTGGCAACGTCACAACATTTGCCTTCTGAACATGCCCTAAGCTAAACAAACTTGCTTTGACCATGAGACGATGCAGATGGTGTGAGGTGCATCGGAAACATTTTGAATTGCTCATAGACTAATTAAGATTAATTTCAGGATAATACAAAGTAGTGAATTCTAGAATGCTGGATGGAGCTCAGGTGTGTGATGGTTACCAGTAGGGGTGGCGGTGCTGGGCCGGGGGCGAAGGGCACCCTGCCCCACATCTTGATGATCTCACCCAGGGGCTGGAAGACCTCGTCACAGCCTCTCTTCACCAGCAGGGTCATGGTGAAATAGCCCGCCTGGAACCACTCTGTCATCTCCGGGTTACTGAACGGACCTGGAGAGGGGGAGACATTATTAGATTTGACAAAGTCAATGAAATTTCTCCATTTACTGGTTGCAGTGTATGCAGATTTTCATTCAGAGAAGCCCCGTTCCCCTCACTCTGTCTCACCCTGTATCTCTCCCTGGGGGTCTTTATAAAACCACTTCAGAGCAGCCTCGTGTGTGAGTGGCAGGCCGGCTGGTTTGGTAGCTGAGCTCTTGGCAGCCAGCCGGTCATCACCGTCCTGTAGATACGCCACCATCTTCTCTGCTTCCTATAAAAGCGAGCGAGAGTTACATTTTACTGTTCATTCAGGGAGTACGTGTAGAGCACCATGACAGTATCCCAAAACAAACACCACTATCTCAGTTTACTGCAGGGAGATAGAAAAATTGCAATAATTTCATTATAAGTCAATAAACACCCTCTCCATATTCTTGACGTGTTCCAAAAATGAACCCACACTGCACGTTTCATGTCCAGACATGCTCTAAATTCAGTAACACCAAAACCAGCTTGGTAACTTTTACTAACTTGCTCAGCATGCAGCTCTGTAACCAACTAACTTCCAGAAACCGTAGTCATTGTCCACTAACCTGTTCAAAGTGCTTCAGTCCCTCATCTTCATCCATAGTGTGGTGTGGTGGCATGGCCGTGGGCCTTCCGATGGGCGCCATGAGGCCCGTGCTGGTGGCCATATTGTTAGGAGCCATGATAGACGTGCTCTGGGGCCTGACGCTAGCACTGAAGGGCAGCGGGGCGGGCATGGCCACGGGAACCTCCAGGGGCTTCTGCTGCATCTGGATGGTGGATGACGGGGCCGACACTGGACAGGAGAGGCAAGAGGGTGTGGGGTTAGTCTCTCACAGACGGAATGATCTCACAATTGACAATCTCAAACTACATGCAATCCTGTGTGTATAATTTAAGCACAAGGTTACTGCGGAAAACAAAGGTGTCATTTACTCAGAGGTGGAGGTGGTTAAAAGAAAGACGCAACAATATGTCACCAAACACAGCCTCAAGAGGGCACAAATGTGGGAGATTTGGCTGCATTCCTCCACTGCTTGTATGTAAACCTACCTGTGAGTGTGTGTGCAGCGGTGTGGGGGATGGAGAGGGAGTCCAGCATTGTGTTGGACATGGGGGTGTGCAGGGGGACTTTGTTGGCCTCTGGCCTGTGTTCCGGGGCAGGGGGTCGCTCAAGTGGCTTCTCCAACGGCCCCTCAGGGTCCTCTACTCTGTCGGGCTGGCTGGGGGGCAGGGGCTCAGGAGGAGAGGGAGCAGGGGGCACCTCTATCGCTCTCCCCACATCTAGAGACAAAAACAAGACACATGAATCAATGTTTATCTCCACATAGACAGTTTAGTATTGAGAGCAAAAATACAGTATGCTGGACAGTTTCCACTTTTAACTTCTTATGGTTGGGGGCAGTATTGAGTAGCTTGGATGAATAAGTTGCCCAAAGTCAATGGCCTGCTCCTCAGTCTCAGCTGCTAATATATGCATACTATTATTAGTATTGGATAGAAAACTCTAAAGTTTCTAAAACTGTTTGAATGATGTCTGTGAGTGTAACAGAACTCATATGGCAGGCAAAATCCTGAGTTGAAATCAAAACAGGAGGAAACAGTGAGAAATCTGAGCTTTGTATATATTCAGAGTCTCCAATTAAATCCCCTTGAGATATTAATGATGTTGCACTGCCTAGGGGTTCCACTAGATGTCAACCAATAATATACATTTTAATGAGACTTCTATGGTGTTGTGGGAGTGAATGAGAGCAGAATGCATCAGGTGTCTATCAAGCAGCCATTTTCTGATCACGCTTATTCCTCATGGTACCCACTCATGAAGACAAGAAGGAATTTTCCAGGTTGGAACTTTATTGAAGCTGTATGTTAAAAACATCCTAATGATTGATTCTGTACTTAGTTTGAAATGTTTCTTCGACCTGTAATATAACTTCTTGAAGTTTTTGTCAGATGTAACGCTGACCAGAATGAGCGTTTGGATATGTATACCAAGCGCGCTAACAAAATAAGGTATTTAGACATAAATAACAGACATTTTGGAACAAAACAAACAGTTATTGTGGACCTGGGAATCCTGGAGTGCTTTCTGATGTAGATCATTAAAGGGAATATTTATCATGTAATTTCTTGTTTATGTTGACGTCAACATGGTGGCTATTCTGACAAATGTTTCTGAGCGCAGTCTCAGATTATTGCATGGCTGGCTTATTCGTAAAGTTTTTTTGAAATCAGACACAGCGGTTGCATTAAGGAGAGGTATATCTATAATTCCATGTGTATAACTTGTATTATCATCTACATTTATGATGAACTTTTTCAAACAGAACATACATGTATTGTGTAACATTAAGTCCTATTAGTGTCATCTGATGAAGATCATCAAAGGTCAGTGATTAATTTTCTCTATTTCTGCTTTTTGAAACTCCTCTCTTTGGCTGGGAAAGAAAATGGCTGTGTTTTTCTGTGGCTATATGGTGACCTAACAATCGTTTGTGGTGCTTTTGCTGTAAAGCATATTTGAAATTGGACACTGTGGTGGGATTAACAACAAGAATAGCTTTAAAATGGTATGAGATACATGTATGTTTGAGGAATTTTAATTGAGATTTGATGTTTTGAAAATGGCGCCCTACACTTTGACTGGCTGTTGACATGTCGCTCCCGTTAACAGGATTGAAGCCATAAGAAGTTAACTCACCTTGTTTTCTGATGGGCTCTCTCCTGGCCTCTCCGTCTGTGTCTTTGGTCTCCCGGGGGTGTCCGTCCTCCTCCAGACCCTCGTCACATTCCTCCAGGGGTCTGAAGTCCAGCTCTGCCTCCTCCAGGATGGGCTCCTTGGGAGCTTTCTGTGGGGGAGATATATATATCCTTCTCATAGCAGCCTGGCATTCACAGAGTTCCACATCTCACAGTGCTTGGATGCCATATTTGTAATTGCAGCAAACAAATTGCCCTTCGGGGAAAACAAATCATTGTATAACTACTCGGTAGACTTCAAATCATGTGTGCAGGTCCTAATAATTTTTTAAACATTTCTTTGGCCCAGCACCCATTAACAAGTGATGTTCGTTAGACTGACTAAACGGACTATTCACTCACTCGAACCTTGAGCGAAAGGAAGGCTCCAGAGGAGTCGAAGGTGCCCGTCTCCTCTTCAGCGTCCTCCAGACACCACTCTGGCAGGCTGCCCCCTCCATCCTCCTCCAGGCTGCCGCTGGCCGATGGGGGATGCCTGTAGCCGCGCTCGTCCTCCCTGGCATCGAAAGGGAGCCTGCGCTGCCGCGGCTGCTCCCCTGGGTGGGCCTCTCGCCACCCTGCCGACCGCGGCCCGTCTGAGGAGAAGAGCTGTTTAAGGACCCCGTCACTCAGCTCTACGCCAGCCACTCTCTCACATTGAAGACCACCACTTTATGTTGCTGTTTCTTAGATGCATGTGATGCTTTCTTTTATGAAGCTATGGACAGATTGGAGTATTTCCTGTTGAAAACCTGTTCTCATTTGGTTGGCCATGAGGCCTGAACAAGAGGGGGATTTTAGTATGATTTGAGGTGTCCATTGTGATTTGTGAGTTCAGGATAAGACCAGCTTTAAAAAAAATCTCCCTTTTAGAGTTGTATCGAGATTGGCCTGCAATTGAAACCATCACCCACACACACACACACACACACACGACAGGACACATTGTGGTGGCAGCAGTGTGAGATGACTACAGGGCACACCTGGACTCGGGGGGCACCACCGGTCGCTGTCCCATCGCAAGGCACATGCCAAGGCGCCAGCCAGGCGCCAACCCCCCTCTTCACCATCCTCACCATTCACTTCATCCCGGGACGTGCGCCAGTTCTCACTCTCCGAACGCGTGAAGTCATGCTTCCTCACTGGCAGGCCCCCCACACTGGTCCCAACCTCCTCGTAGTTAGCACGGACTGGAGGAAAGGAATAACTTTATTTTATCAAAAGGATAACATCAATGTTGACATTTTTATTAAAATATATATATTTTTAAACACTCAATACATACATATGTAGCAACGCCACAATTTCAAGCAATACATGAGATTCAAACTTTTAGCTTGAGAGTGTCCTTGGTCACAGTAAATAAATTGTGAGGTTGTCTAAACATTTGCATAGCTGTATTGTTTTCTGATTAAGTAGTGTACAGCCTATAAAGATACCACAAGTAAATAGCAATAGCAAACTTAGCTAAATGTTGTTGGAGGTGTTGGCAGAATGTATTTTTTTTGCAGTGACATTGCTGTATCTGACAGTTTCTGAATTGTTGTAGACCTGTTAACAGATCGTATAAATTCAATTATGTTGCACCGCCCACCATCTCTGAAACTGTCTATTCGGAAAGAAAATAATACTAAAGAAGGCTTACTTAGTGGTAGATCAAAAGATCAACTGTGTTCATCTGTTAAATTCTACTCTGTTCTAAACCCCTTTCCGATGGTTTTATCTAACAGGCCCAATTATATTAGAGATGTGCATGGTCATTAGTTGCATGGCTACTTTGGGAATATGAACTCATGGCCAGAAAAGGTGAGCAATTTATTCTGCAATGGTTATGATATACGTATAATGTATTATGTTTATAAATGAAATATTGTCAACTCGAGAAATTACTTTATTCAGACGTAGCCTACAAACTCCAATGGAAAAGGTGAACCGATCGCATAGAGCAAAATACTTGAAATAGCTTATCTATTTCCTACTGTGAAGTAGGTCCAATTAAATGAAAGATGGGACGAATGGTAGCCTATCCTAAATTGTTGGAGGCCTATAGGTAATTTTGTGAGTATGAAGCCATCAGTCAGAAAAGGTGAGGAATTGATTCTTCAATGATCATATAAATGAAATAAATAGAAAATAGATGCCTATTTCTAATTACTTAAGAATGCAAAGATAAAATAAATGTATTTTCTCTCCTCTCACTAATGGGAAATGACTGCATCTTATATTTAGCTACCTGTTTTTTAGCTACCATTTGCACATGGCTAATTCTGCCTTCTTGCAATGGAATACTTCAACCACTAGAAACTGTGCGTACACATGGTTTAAAGTTGGCGGGGAGGAAAGCACATTCTCACATCAAGTTCAGTTTTTATAAATTCCAACTTTTGCGTGAAAACTGGCACACGCACATTTTGGGGTCTATTTTGTACGCACGGTTTACGAACGAGTACCCTGGAGGGAAAACTTACTATGATTCATCAGGAAGTGGGTAGGAGCAACTTCTGCCAAGTCAATGGAACAGAGAGAGAGAGAAAGCAAAGTGATTACATTACCTGTAAATTATTTAACCCGGCATTTTATTTATATCACATTCAAAAAGCATTGATTATTTGATGAGCAAGTATTGGCACAAACCTGGCTCTTTTCGACCTGGCTTTTCAAACCTTCGGTCTCCCCTAGATGGGGAGAAAATAGACTCAGCATGACTTTGAAAAGGAGAAAAGACAAAAATAATGACTGAGCATGCAGATAGTCAAACACAGATGGATATAACCAAAAACATGACAATATGTCAACACCATAAACCAAATGGGTTGTAATCATTCTCATTCCACTAGCCTGGAACCCATCTTAAGATACACCCAGTTAACATGAAGATTTGCATAAATCATGCATTGAAGTCAAAGGTTAATGGGCGTGACAATACCAGTTGCACGCTTGTGCCTCCAGTAAGGATAGTCCATTACCTCTCCTCCCAGCTCTGGGAGCGGTGCATCTCCCTGCCCCCGCGTCCAAAGCCTCCTTCCACGTCATCAAAACTTCTTTGGTAAAACCCTCCGTCTCCTCTACCCCGACCTACCAGACACACATTTTAAATACCTTATTTGAATCCACAATTCACATTACAGTTGAAGGATTCAAACATGCACGCCACACTTTAATGTTGGAGCTAGCTGGTGAAAATGAATTCAACCAGCTGCGATAGCTTCTGCTGACAGGAGCATTATCAAGCCTATTAACAGAGTGCTACGGTTACATCCCTTCTGTGAAGCTGGCAGACATTGTTAAGATTCTTAGGGGTGGGTCTCAACCTATATATAAATCACTGGTCTCAACAGCCAATAGTCTAAAGTAGTTTCCTCGTCTCCTTTCCTTTATTGACATGAAAGAAATTAACAGTTCACCTAGTCTGTTTTTCTGATTAGCGCAGATGAAGAGGACACAAGCAGAGGAAGCCTCTTCAGACTGTTGAGATGGACAGAGAGAGAATAGGGCTCTTTCCTCACCTCGACCCCGTGAGGTACTTCGACCCCTCGGCGCCCCTGGCCCAACAGGACCCCCTCCTCTCCCCATCAGCCTGAGCACAGCTGCACTGTTTACAGACATGGAAAAATTTCTCTGTGGGGGAGAGGGAGGGAGAAAGAGGATAAAGAAAGAGGGGAGGATGGGGCAGACCTGTCTATAACCAACAATTCTCTATATTTGGTTACAAACAAACAGGGTAAGGTGAAAGGTGCAGTATTAATTTAGCATATTCATTCTAACATGGCTTCGTAAATTAACAGTGAAGGAACCAACCTGCTCTTCCTCTGTAAATGCTACAAGTGCCAGTGGTGGCAGGGGCTCCTCTTGTAAAATGGGCAGAAAATCCTTATCGTGCAGGTCTACAGGGATCTGATAAGGAGAAGGAAGAAATTGTATGAGCAAGTATCCATTGCAACGTCAGGTTTACTACACATATTACAGGAAGGTGACAATATATTTGAATTTAAAGAAATCTCACTCCACAAAAGGATGAATCATAATTTTGTCTTGGGGCACTTTTCAGAAGCTGCCGATACAAGTCACTTTATTTGTATGCCAATCATGTGTCTCTGTATCCTTTTAGAACACATCGGAATCCCTTTGCCTCACCTCCCTATCCTTAACATAAAGTGCTAGCATTTCTTCTCTCCCGTAGCGGTAGTCTGCAAGTTTATACTTTGGCATTGCAGGTGAGAGAGGTGGTGAGGTGGCAACGCTACTGCTGCTACCACCCCCATGGCCACCTCCAGACAGGGCCCGGAGCCTGGTGAAGAGGGACAGAAGGAGAAAAAGACAAACAAAAGTGAAGTTTAGAGGACAACTGGCAGGCCTCAACACTGCACCAGGTGTCACAAAACAAACCAGCCTAACAACTCAGAACACTGTTAATCAACTTGATGGTTCTCTTAATTCAATACAACATTTCAGCTCAACAAGATTTCATATTAACATGATGCTATACCAACCATTCTGGTCCGAAGTTGAGTGTCTGAGTTTCTGCCATTCTTCCTAGAACTTCTATTGGAAGGAAAGGGCCAAAATGATTAGCCTAATACAATGCAATATTTTTCTTGGAAAGGTATTCAAATCAAATTGTATTGGTCACATACACATATTCAGCAGATGTTACTGCGGGTGTAGCAAAATGCAAGGACATCATTCAACATCCTTTGATCAACACACAAAAGGGCAATTACTATTTCATCTCCAGACGGAATTGAAAATCTTTGATCCCATTTGTCTTTATGCCACAGATTACAAACCCAAATTCTGATTTTAAAGATCATTCGATGGTGACAAATATTGCATCACCCGATCCTCTGTCAGGTACATAATACCAATTATTTAGGTAATTGCCAGAGCCATGTACTGTATAGTCTGTATATGAAATAGATCTTTAAAGCTTTCTTTATTAAGGACTTCTTGACAGTTCATAATCGCACTGAAATGTACAGTGCATTCTGAAAGTATTCAGACCCCTTGACTTTTTTTAACAGCCTTGTTCTAAAATAAATTAAATATTTGGTTTCCTCAATCTACACACAATAATATCCCGTAATGACGAAGCAAAAAATGTTTAGAAATTATTGAAACATTTAAAAACCAAACAGAAATACCTTATTTACATAAGAATTCAGACCCTTTGCTATGAGACTCAAAATTGAGCACAGGTGAATACTGTTTACATTGATCATCCTTAAGATGTTCCTACAACTTGATTAGAGTAAATTCAATTGATTGGACATGATTTGGAAAGGCCCACACCTGTCTATATAAGGTCCCACAGTTGACAGCGCATGTCAGAGCAAAAACCAAGTCATGAGGTCGAAGGAATTGTCCTTTGAGCTCCGAGGCAGGATTGTTTCAAGGCACAGATCTGCGGAAGGTTACCAAAACATTTCTGTAGCATTGAAGGTCCCCAAGAACACAGTGACCTCCATCATTCTTAAATGGAAGAAGTTTGGAACCACCACCACTCTTCCTAGAGCTGGCCGCCCGGCCAAACTGAGTTATCAGGGGAGAAGGGCCATGGTCAGAGAGGTGATCAAGAACCCGATGGTCACAGAGTTCCTCTGTGGAGATGGGAGAACCTTCCAGAAGGACAACCATCTCTGCAACACTCCACCAATCAGGCCTTTATGGTAGAGTGGCCAGACGGAAGCCACTCCTCAGTAAAAGGCACATGACAGCCCGCTTGGAGTTTGCCAAAAAGCAGCCAAAGGACTCTCAGACCATGAGAAATAAGATTCTCTGGTCTGATGAAACAAAGATTGAACTCTATGGCCTGAATGCCAAGCATCATGTCTGGAGGAAACCTGGCACAATCCCTATGGTGAAGCATGCTGGTGGGAGCATCATGCTATGAGGATGTTTTTCAGCGGCAGGGACTGGGAGACTAGTCAGGATCGAGGGAAAGATAAATGGAGTACAGAGAGATCCTTGATCCTAACAACTCAGAACTTAGAGCAGAGCACTGTTAATCAACTTGATGGTTCTCTTAATTCAATACATTTCAGCCAATTGTGTGCCGCTCTATGGGTCTCCCAATCATGGCCGGATGTCGGTATTGTTTTTTTTGTGGCAAGGACAATAACGGATATCGGCCAAAAATGTAACATCTGTGCATCCCTACACCTGTAGCGCAACCCTTGAGGTATCATATATATATATATAAATAATGTGTGTAAAATACACACACGCACTACCGTTCAAAAGTTTGCAGTTAATTAGAAATGTCCTTGTTTTTGAAAAGCAAAGCATTTCTTGTCCATAAAAAAATCTAATTGATCAGAAATACAGTGGACATCGTTAATGTTGTAAATGACTATTGTAGCTGGAAACGGCAGATTTTTCATGGAATATCTGCATAGGCGTACAGAGGTCCACTATCAGCAACCATCACTCCTGTGTTCCAATGACACATTGTGTTAGCTAATCCAAGTTGATTGTTTTAAAAGGCTAATTGATCATTAGGAAACCTTTTTGCAATTGTTAGAACAGCTGAAAACTGTTGTTCTGATTAAAGAAGCAATAAAACTGTCCTTCAGACTAGTTGAGTATCTGGAGCTGAAATGTCTTGAGTCAATAAGTATTCAACACCTTTGTTATGGCAAGCCTAAATACATTCTGAATTAAAAATGTGATTAACAAGTCACGTAAGTTCAATGGACTCAGTGTGCACAAGTGTTAAACATGATTTTTGAATGACAACCTCATCTTTGTACCCCACACATACAGATAATTGTAAGGTCCCTCTGTCGAGCAGTGAATTTCAAACAGATTCAACTGCAAAGACCAGGGAGGTTTTCCAATGCCTCGCAAAGAAGAGCACCCGTTGGTGGATGGGTAAAAAAAAAAAAAGCAGACATTGAATATACTTTTGAGCATGATGAAGTGAATCATTACATTTTGGATAGTGTATCAATACCCACAGTACAAAGATAAAGGTGTCCTTCCTAACTCAGTTGCCGGAGGAAGGAAACCAGTCAGGGATTTCACCATTAAGCCAATGGTGACTTTAAAACAGTTAAAGAGTAATGGCTGTGAGGATGGAACAACAACACTGTTACTCCACAATACTAACTAAATTGACAGAGTGAAAAGAAGGAAGCACGTAGAGAATAAAAACATTTAAAAAAAAATGCATCCTGTTTGCAACACGGCACTAAAGTAATACTGCAAAAAGGTGGCAAAGCAATTAACACTTTGTATTCAGGACAAAAAAAATTGTTTGAGGCAAATCCAGCATAACTCATTACAGAGTACCACTCTCCATATTTTCAAGCTTCGTGGTGGCTGCATCATGTTACGGGTATATTTGTAATCGTTAAGGACTGGGGAGCTTTTTAGGATAAAAAAATGAAACAGAATGGAGCTTTCCTAGAGGAAAACCTGGTCAGTCTGCTTTCCATCAGACACTGGGAGATGAACTCACCTTCCAGCAGGGCAAAAACACAAGGCCAAATCTACACTCAAATTGTTTACAAAGAAGACAGTGAATTCTTCTGAGTGGCTGAGTTACAGTTTGGACTTATCTACTTGAAAATCCATGGCAAAACCTGAAATGGTTGTCTTGCAATGATATACAACCATTCTGACAGAGCTTTAAGAATTTTGAAAAGAATAATGGGCAAATGTACGATCCAGGTGTGCAAAGCTTTTAGAGACTTAACCAAAAAGACTCACAGCTGTAATCGCTGCCAAAGGTGCTTCTACAAAGTATAACTCAGGGGTGTGAATACTTGTGAAAATAGTGTAGTGTGTGTAGATGGGTGAGATTTATTTTTTTATATACACACACACACGTGTTCAATTCAGGCTATAAATCAAAACATTGAATAAGTCAAGGGGCATGAATACTTTGAAGGCACTGTAGCTGAAGTTCACAGATCAGTTAGTGACCCTTAGTAATGACCCTTAGTCAGCCTGAAGGTATGTTTAAACCACAATCTGTCTAGCCAGATAGCTATAGAATAAACCAAAAGCATTTGTTGTTGAACTTCCCACCTGTTGCAAGCCACATATGGGCTACAGCCAATCAACATTAGAATTTTAATTCATTATTTATGGTGACAAAAAAAGATCAAGCTGCAACTTCTGTAGAGATCCTGCACCACAACAGCCCCAGAGAAGAATGGAGACTAGCCACAAGTGATTGATTAGATGCCGTATTATGTCAATCTCAGTAGCCTGCTCCTGTAGTCCATTATTGGGCTAATGTTGCTCCTTATAGTCCAAGGCCCGTACATGTTCTGTTTAAAGGAGAATTGGCTCTAGCAGCCAAAACAGCCAAAAACTTAATCTAAACATGAATAAATTCGTAATTGTGATAAGGTTCTAGAAACATAAAGTCCTCTAGTTTCACGTCAAAATTATTTCACAAACGCTAAATATACACTTACTGTACACTGTTTTAACCGGTAAACCAGCCTAGAGTATTTTTCAGTGACAACACGTTTGTGGGGTCCATCTTCCGTTTACACACTGGTGTTCAAGACGCAGATGGCTATTTAGAACAGTTACGCCTCCGTCTTCTGTAAACAAGCGCTGTAACATGGAAATATGGCCGTGTGGGAACCTGAACGCTATAAAGCTGTGTAGTAATAAAACATTGTTGAAAATTATTTGTTGCTGATATAAAATATTTGATTTGGGTTTCCAAAACAGTAACGCAGGTGATGGGTTTTAACGTTCTTAATGAGCGTCGGGACTCTTAACAAAAATCCTGATCAGATTATACTATATTATAGTCCATAGGGCTGAAGGTAGTTAGCGTCTATGAATGGTTTAGTTTGTGACCGATATAAATGTAAGTTAAATATTCAAGTTTCAACCAGCTAATATTTGGACTGTTGGTTAGTTAGGTTTCGAAGTAGTCTGACTTTCAATGTCAAGCTCAAATGATTTCTACATGCATGTCTATGTCTTATCAATATTGTATCACGTTATTATAAGATAAGGAACTTGACAAATTAGCTGTCTGGCAAATAACAAACTGTACTTCTTAATTAAGTTTAATAAATTGCATAAACGCGTTATATCTATTCCAAACAATGATCTATATACAGGTTTACCTCATTGATTCCAACACATGAGCTACAGTAGCTAGCTAGTAGCTAACTAACGTTAGCTTCCCATATGGCTGGCCATAATTAGCCTGATAATCCGACAGACACACATTCCCATACGAAACTTTAGCTACCTAGATGCTAGCTAGTGAGTTGGCAATACAAACTAGCTAACGTTAGCAAGCTAGTCATGTTAATTAACGTTATAATGACAATAGACATTAGCTATAAAATAAGTTAAACGTTAGATAGCTAACGTTAACCAACTAAAGAAATGTTGGCTAACCTTCTGACATTTAACATAGCCTAGCCACAATGTGCTACCAAGCTGTTTGGCAAGCTAGCTAAGTAACTGCATGACAGCTAACTAGCTAGTTAATCAAGTTGATAGCATAATAGTTAACGTTTTAGCAATTGTATTTATCCATACATAATGATACGTTGTTATATAGCTAGCTAGAACAGTAACCTGTGCTAACTGGTCGACATAACTAACTAGAGAACTTTGTTTTACAAAACTTTCAGTAACAATCGATCACTGATCGGTAATTTCTACAAAAATGCTAAGCTTCTCAAAAGGAAAACAAACAAAGAGTCATACTGTTACAAAATCGCAGGAGTATTGTGAGCTGACACGAGTTCACGCTTAACCCCCAAACCTCCGTGCGGCCTACGAGCCTTCCGCTACAAGAGGTTCTCGTTGGAAAACGTCCCATCTCGCTCCGGACCGAATGCGGTGCCACCACATAGTTGAGGCCGGAGCCTCAAGGCCAAGCAAACATGCTGGTATAACAACACCCATAAACGCGTTGAATTCGCGGAAACTGGGATCTTTAGCATCGTGAATACTTATTTCGATAGTTTAGCTTTATTTTATAGCAAAACTGTGCATTTAATCTTCGCTGTCTTACCTCTGCTTTTACTGACAGCACAGGGTTTATTTGTATTCGAGTTGTGTGTGGCTCTCTCTCCGTTTCCACAAGATGGCTGAGAATGGGTCACATGACAATACATATCCCGATAAAGACCCGTATGCCAAAGAAAGATTCGCTGACAGCATATTTTGCAAAGTACAAATCATACTGAATGTATCTGTATGATTTCTGTACGTGTAGACTAAACTATGACTTTAGAACATCTTATGTTAGTCTTATTCTGACCAAATATTGTAGAAGTTACAGAATTACATCTGATTAAGTGCATCATTGTAAACATCATGCATGCATACATAAGATGATTACAATCCATGCATTGGCCCTTTTTGCACAAACTCTTTTGACTCATCACATACGCTGCTGCTACTGTTTATTATTTACCATGTACATATTTAGCTCAGTTACCTCTTACCCATGCACATAGACTTCGTTACTGGTACCCCGTGTATATATTTATCTTTTTTTCTCTGCATTGTTGGGAAGGTCCCGTAAAGTAAGCATTTCACTGTTAGTCTACACCTGTTGTTTACGAAGCATGTGACAAATACAATTTGATTTGATAAACATCAGAGTTCCCCTCTTCGTCTCTGATTACATTTACAGATGAATGACCTGTTATTGTTTAACTTTACCGTGTCATGATCATGTGAACAAAAATGTAGCAAATTCAACGATAAATATGAATGATTGCTGATGGGCTACAATGCTAAAAAAATATATAAACGTTTTCTTATATTATGGAAAACTTGGCTTAGGCCAAATTACACGTATCAAAGACAGTAACTAACGAGGTGCTATTTGTGGTGTCACAGAGACATCTAGTGGTCAATATTATAAACGGAAGCGCGATAACTGCTTAGCTACATAATTTGACACTTGAGATCGACATGAGGCGAGAGCGGTTGTTAACTGTGGGCGACGGTAAGGAATACAACAAGTAAACACACATATTAAGTTGACAACAGTTAGCAGTAACTAACAACACATATCACAGTACCTCGTGTATTTGAACGTAATGAATGACAAGTGGGTCAATAGATAGCTTCCAATCGTTTAAACGCGTTCTAACAAGCTAATTTAACTAGCTAACGTTAGCTTGCTGTCAAAACGACCTATACCCAATCAAAGCCTAGTAAGCTAGTTACACATGATATATAGTGTAATAACAAAAAGGGGAATGGGCTGATACCTAGTCAGTTGTACAACTGAAAGCATTCAACTGAAATGTGTCTTCCGCATTTAACCCAACCTCTCTGAATCGGAGAGGTGCGGTGGCTGCCATAATCGACATCCAGGTCTTCGGTGCCCGGGGAACAGTGGGTTAACTGCCTTACTCAGGGCAGGACGGCAGATTTTTACCTTGTCAGCTCCGGGATTTGATCTAGCAACTTTCCGGTTACTGGGCCAACGCTGAAAACTGAAGTCCAATTTACTTGGTTAAAAGAACAATCATCCAGGCTGTATCACACCCGGCGGTGATTGGGAGTACCATAGGGCGGCGCACAGTTGGCCCAGCGTCATTGTAAATACGAATTTGTTCTTAACTGGCTTGCCTAGTTAAATAAAGGTTAAATGAAAAAAAAAAAAACACGTATTTGTTGTTTACATAGCACTGGCGTTACATATTTAACAGGGCACCTTATCGTCCAGGAATCTGAATTTTCAAAATAAAAAACATAAAAAACTTTGTTTTAAACGAAGAAAATCACATAATTCCAGCACATTCTATCGTGGCTCGTTGGTCTAGGGGTATGATTCTCGCTTAGGGTGCGAGAGGTCCCGGGTTCAAATCCCGGACGAGCCCTCCTTTTTATATTTCTCACACTTTCTTTTATAATTTTAGGCAAAACATATAGCCTACATGTCATTATATTTCAGACAAAATATGGGATTCAAAATTGAGATTCAGTTGATTTTAGACCCTTGTAAGTTACATTGAGGTGATTTACACACCAATTGCACACACAGGTGGAAGCAGAATACACAAACAAATGAGGTTGTTAAATATGCAAATATGTTGTCTTAACTTGCTGTTCGCTTTCGTTTCTGTCTGTTTAGGGCAAAGGTTTAGAATAATTTAGAATGAGATTATGTTAAACCAGGTAATTTCAATTAATAGCATACTCTGATTCTAGTTTCGGTAAAGCGTTTAGAGCAAATGTGGCAAGATTATTGTTTATTTCATTTTTATACAACGGGTTGGTCTATTCCTGAATGCTGATTGGTTAAAAGCCATTCCAGCCGGTGTCTATTCCACAGTTTACCACCTGCTAAATGTATGACGTTAAAATTCCTCTGTTCTATCTGACTGCGCAATCTACTGCCTCATTAGCCCAGGCAGGGAAGTCATAAACTTGATCTCCACTATAAAAAGCATCTGGACATTATCTCACATTTCTGTTAGACTAACATTTAGTTTTCAACAGCAGAGATTTGTATAAACCTTGCTGTCTGTCTCTGACATTTGCAACATTGTTTCAATATTAAAATTCAATCTCGCTACTGTCCCATAGTAATGGACGTGTAGAGGTCGGGAGTCGGGACGAGAGAGAGATGCAGGCAACGTTTCTCAGCCAGTCGAAATCATGAATCAGCTGGCATCATTTTTATGGATATATACAAAGAAATGTAAATTGAAAAAAAGTCAAACGAAACGCAGCTAGTTTGGAGTCTTTCCAGCTTCAGTTTTAAGTTATTGTGTTAGCTTGTGGATAGACGAAATAGTATGAGTAAATTAATCCCAACATTTTTTCTGTGAAAATATGTCAATCATTATTTTAATATGTTGGCAACCCGGTGTTTGGAGGTTATATTGCCACACGAACAACACCCGTGCCAATGTATCCTCCTAATACATACTTCTCGGGTATTATTAGTTACGTCTAATGTTTGTTGGTCCCGATGTTTTTTCATTGATCACAGAGAGAAAAAGGTTTGACCCCGACGTGATTTGAACACGCAACCTTCTGATCTGGAGTCAGACGCGCTACCGTTGCGCCACGAGGTCTAGAACCACAATGTGTATGTGCAGGTATTTGACTGTGCTATGCATTTTGTGTGACACGTCTATTTTGTCATAGTTTGCTCCAGCACTATTCCATTATAGTTTACTTGGAGCAACTACAGTATTAAGGATCAAAGGGCTGGCAATGAGAGAGGTTGCTGAATTCAATCCTCAACCATGTATAGAAACCGTGCAGTGGGCACACAAACTCACTAGGATTGTGTGCTCATAGCATAAAACATAAAAGTAGTTATGCCATTCCTCTATGTCTGTCAATGTTCAAATACATAACATTTTGATCTGAGCCATAAGGCCGGTTAGCTCAGTTGGTTAGAGCGTCGTGCTAATAACGCGAAGGTCGCGGGTTCGATACCCGTACTGGCCACTATCTTTTCCTTAGGCTAGTTGAGCCTTTAGTGTATTTGATACTGTATGCGCTGTATGTGTCATTAAATGCTGAAAGCAACTATGATTTACTCTTGCATATTGTTATCCAACATAGCTTCAGCGTGTAAATCAGCTAGAAAGATGTGTCTGCATCGAGTAATTGTCTCTGGCCCCCTCCCAGTTAGGGGGAGTGATGAGCTCTACAGCAGAGTCTAACAACTCAATCGCTGGTTGAAAATGGTTTTCTGCCCATCCCAAAAGATAGAATTTGTAGATAATTGGCCCTCTTTCTGGGACTCACCCACAGACAGGACCAAGCCTGACCTGCTGAGAAGTGACGGACTCCATCCTAGCTGGAGGGGTGCTCTCATCTTATCTACCAACATAGACAGAGCTCTAACTCCTCTAGCTCCACAATGAAATAGGGTGCAGGCCAGGCAGCAGGCAGGCAGGCTAGCAGGCTAGCTGGCTAGCAGCCTGCCAGCTTAGTGGAGTCTGCCACTAGCACAGTCAGTGTAGTCAGCTCAGCTATCTCCATTGAGACCGTGTCTGTGCCTCGACCTAGTTTGGGCAAAACTAAACATGGCGGTGTTCACCTTAGCAATCTCACTAGAATAAAGACCTCCTCCATTCCTGTCATTATTGAAAGAGATTGTGATGCAGTTGCACCCCTAAAAACTAAAACCATTTCTCATAAGAAACTAGCTCCCTGGTATACAGAAAATACCCAAGCTCTGAAGCAAGCTTCCAGAAAATTGGGACGGAAATTGCGCCACACCAAACTGGAAGTCTTCCGACTAACTTGCGGTATCGAAGAGCCCTTACTGCTGCTCGATCATCCTATTTTTCCAACTTATTTGAGGAAAATAAGAACAGTCCGAAATTTATTTTTGATATTGTCGCAAAGCTAACTAAAAAGCAGCATTCCCCAAGAGAGGATGGCTTTCACTTCAGCATTAATAAATTCATGAACTTCTTTGAGGAAAAGATCATGATTATTAGAAAGCAAATTATGGACTCCTCTTTAAATCTGCGTATTCCTTCAAAGCTCAGTTGTCCTGAGTCTGCACAACTCTGCCAGGACCTAGGAACAAAGGAGACACTCACGTGTTTTAGTACTATATCTCTTGACACAATGATGAAAATAATTATGGCCTCTAAACGTTCAAGCTGCATACTGGACCCTATTCCAACTAAACTACTGAAAGAGCGGCTTCCTGTGCTTGGCCCTCCTATGTTGAACATAATAAATGGCTCTCTATCCACTGGATGTGTACCAAACTCACTAAAAGTGGCAGTAATAAAGCCTCTCTTGAAAAAGCCAAACCTTGACCCAGAAAATATAAAAAACGATTGACCTATATCGAATCTTCCATTCCTCTCAAAAATGTTAGAAAAGGCTGTTGCGCAGCAACTCACTGCCTTCCTGAAGACAAACAATGTATACAAAATGCTTCAGTCTGGTTCTAGACCCCATCATAGCGCTGAGACTGCACTTGTGAAGGTGGTAAATTACCTTTTAATGGCATCAGACCGAGGCTTTGCCTCTGTCCTCGTGCCCCTAGACCTTAGTGCTGCTTTTGATACCATCGATCACCACATTCTTTTGGAGAGATTGGAAACCCAAATTGGTCTACACGGACAAGTTCTGGCCTGGTTTAGATCTTATCTGTCGGAAAGATATCAGTTTGTCTCTGTGAATGGTTTGTCCTCTGACAAATTAAATGTAAATGTTGGTGTTCCTCAAGGTTCCGTTTTAGGACCACTATTGTTTTCACTATATATTTTACCTCTTGGGGATGTCATTCGAAAACATAATGTTAACTTTCACTGCTATGCGGATGACAGACAGCTGTACATTTCAATTAAAACATGGTGAAGCCCCAAAATTGCCCTCGCTAGAAGCCTGTGTTTCAGACATAAGGAAGTGGATGGCTGCAAACTTTCTACTTTTAAACTCAGACAAAACAGAGATGCTTGTTCTAGGTCCCAAGAAACAAAGATATCTTCTGTTGAATCTGACAATTAATCTTAATGGTTGTACAGTCGTCTCAAATAAAACTGTGAAGGACCTCAGCGTTACTCTGGACCTGATCTCTCTTTTGACGAACATATCAAGACTGTTTCAAGGACAGCTTTTTTCCATCTACGTAACATTGCAAAAATCTGAAACTTTCTGTCCAAAAATGATGCAGAAAAATGTATCCATGCTGTTGTTACTTCTAGGTTAGACTACTGCAATGCTCTACTTTCCAGCTACCCGGATAAAGCACTAAATAAACTTCAGTTAGTGATAAATACGGCTGCTCGAATCCTGACTAGAACCAAAAAATTTGATCATATTACTCCAGTGCTAGCCTCCCTACACTGGCTTCCAGTCAAGGCAAGGGCTGATTTGAAGGTTTTACTGCTAACCTACAAAGCATTACATGGGCTTGCTCCTACCTATCTCTCTGATTTGGTCCTGCCGTACATACCTACACGTATGCTACGGTCACAAGACGCTGGCCTCCTAATTGTCCCTAGAATTTCTAAGCAAAGAGCTGGAGGCAGGGCTTTCTCCTATAGAGCTCAATTTTTATGGAATGGTCTGCCTACCCATGGGTTTCTGTACAGCACTTTGAGATACCAGCTGATGTACGAAGGGCTATGTTCATAAATTTGATTTGATTTGATTTCAAAGATGATGTTACAAAGAAACTGAAAGCTTAAGGCCAAAAGTAGTTCTAAACAATGGGAGTGGCTACAACCTTACCACCCATAATATCCCAAAGTAGCCCTAGCTAGGCCTATAGGATAAGTAAATTAAGTAATTTATCAAGATTATGGGTATAGCGTTATTAGCATGTAGGACTAGTTATTTAAATAAATGGTCTCGGATGACTATTTGCACTCACAGACATTCTTCAATCCCAATCCTTTGTATTCACAATGCCAGAGAATTCCCTGCTTAGCATTTTCATGTTGCACACTAGCAAGTGATGTCCACTACAGGGCTAAGTTGGAGGGACGGGTGGCTCAAATTTCACATGCCTTATACATTAAAAGAGTGTGTGTGACCAAGCAAATGTGGCTTAGCTGTCTGCAAACTGGAGAGATAGGCCCACACATTGAATAACCTAACCAAGGATGGTTTCAACAAATTTTTGGTATCAACTTTTGTCAGACCTCATATTATAGGGTTCAGACATATCTATTGGATGTTTACTTAGAAGGGTTTTCTGCTTTGTGGTGGTAGAGGACTAAATCATGAAAGTTGCTGAAGTTTTGCGTATTAATCCATTATGATACAGAATAATTAACCATAGCATGTAATTGTCAAATGACTGTGTCCCTTGCTGACTTGTATTTGGAAATGTGTATCCTAGGACCTAATGTACTGTAAAATGGTTTAATCATTTAGATAATCAGAAACCTTAGTACAGCCATACTCAATTGGCGGACTGCGGTCTGCATCCGGACCCAGAGAGGGGTCAATACGGACCGCGGGAACTCAGTTGGGCTTTCAGCTTACTCTAGAAAGTTGTAACAGTAGAATGCACAATTTCTAAATTTGGTAGTGCATCAGTAGTTTTCCTCTTGTTGTGTCAGTCATTGCAAACCATTCATGAGCCATTTATGACTGTTGGATCAACTGTCAGCTAATGTTTTTTAAGTAGGTGTTGTAGCCTATTGACTTTGTTGTGATGTTTGAGTCACTCAGATATTACATGAACACGTGGCAAAATGTATAGAATTGCAGGAAATTAGCTTTAAATCTGCTAAATTCTCTCCACCAACAAGAGGGGTGTGAACAGTTTGTGTCACGAACAGCACTTGTGTCCATAGAAATGGCGCATGTTGCTTATGGTGTGGGGGAGGGGGGAGGGGAGGTCGCATGGGTCGTGAGGTGGGGGTTTGTTACTGCGCTGATAAATTACAATATCCATACAGCCCTTTGTCACCTAGGAAATCCGTGTTACCGGACCTTCTCAAATAGTATTTGAGTATCACTCCCTTAGTCTAAATTATAATAGACATTTCATCACAAGGGGCAAATACAGCGATTGTCTGTACTGCCCAATCATATTAATTTGACCAATCAGAAACATCCTTTCAAACTCAGTGTTTTCACCTTTGCTCTAAGCCTCCTTAGCGCAGTAGGTAGCGCGTCAGTCTCATAATCTGAAGGTCGTGAGTTCGATCCTCACAGGGGGCATTGGTTTTTTCATGTACCTCTTTTTAGCTTTTCCAAGATTGTATTACACATGCCCTATGCCAAAACAACTCCCATCCCTTAGCACGACGGCCAAGGAATTTGCGTAGGAGAGAAATGCAAGAGTAAGTAGATTCTATTACCTTGATCCTCAGTCTGTGTGACCTATTGACATTTTCAAAGTAAAGTATGGACAAATACAATGTCTGTTTTGATGACTGTTTTTGCCCACCAACTAGTTATATCTCAGATAGCCTGACCGATATGGCTTTTTCTTCATCTGATTACATTACATTGGGGGGACAAAACCTACCGATACTGATATATCTCCCAATCTAGGCTATTCTTTTACAGTGGGGAAAAAATATATATATACATGTCACACTGAGTTCTCATAAATTGCCATCCAAAAGGGCAATTGTCAGAGAAATATGCTTCAAATTCTGATTTCGTACACTGTGACAATAATGACACATCTTAAAAATGCCCACATGTGTTCAACAAGTGTAGACTTTACCGTGAAATACTTACTTACAAGCCCTTAACCAACAGTGCAGAAAATATTTACCAAGTAGGCTAAAATAAAAAGTAATAATAAAAAGTAACACAATAAGACTAACGAGGCTATATATAGGGGCCACTGGTACCGAGTCAGTGTGCAGGGGTACAGGTTAGTTGGGTTAAGGGATGGGAGTTGTTTTGGGATAGGGCATGTGTAATCCAGTCCTGCAAAAGCTAAAAAGAGGTACATGAAAAAGTCAGTGCCCCCTGTGAGGATCGAACTCACGACCTTCAGATTATGAGACTGACGCGCTACCTACTGCGCTAAGGAGGCCTATATCAAAGATAAAAACACTGAGTTTGAAAGCACGTTCCTGATTGGTGAATTTGGTCATGTCATTATGATTAGGTAATATGATTGGGCAGCACAGACAATCGCGTATTTGCCCCTTGCGATGAAATGTCTATTATAGTTTAGACTATGGCAAGGATACTCAAATACTATTTGAGAAGGAGTTAGTCTGGCCTACTACAAGATAAACTCAGCAAAAAAAGAAACATCCCTTTTTCAGGACCCTGTCTTTCAAAGGTAATTCATAAAAACCGTATTAACTTCACAGATCTTCATATTAAAGGGTTTGAACACTGTTTCCCATGCTTGTTCAATGAACCATAAACAATTAATGAACATGCACCTGCGGAGCGGTTGTTAGGACACTAACAGCTTAAAGACTGTAGGCAATTAAGGTCACAGTTATGAAAACTTAGGACACTAAAAGAGGTCTTTCTACTGACTCTGAAAAACACCAAAAGAAGATGCCCAGGGTCCCTGCTCACCTGTGTAAACGTGCCTTATACCCTGACTACACCGAGTGCGCGAGCATTGCAAAATACATTTTGGAATCTATGTTATTAAATTATTGCACCCACACTGCTCGCACGGGTCAACGAGCGTCTGCGTTGCCAAGGGCTAAAATAGAAGTCATTCCTATTTCTGATTCAGATGGCGCTGCAAGTCCTGGTCTCCCATCTCCTCATTGGTTTATAGAAGCAGGTACCCACGTGCCATCTCCTCATTGGTTATACCCATGTGTGTGATTGAAAGATGAACTGTTGCTGGTTGTCGTGGTAATACTATGAAAGTTTAGATGCCAATCACCATATAATTTAAAAGATGAAAAAGCCTGGAAGGAGGAGAGATGACTAGAAACGATTCGGTTGACCGTTTTTAGAAGTGGATTAATTGTTGGAGTAGAGGAAATTGTGCATTTCAGGTAAAATAACAACCTTATGTTTATATCCCAGGACAAATTAGCTAGAAACAGCAAGCTAGCTAAATAGGACAAATTAGCTAGCAAGTGCAAGTTTTCGACCTGTCCCCAAATAATGTCATTGGTTCAGAGTTTGTTTTGATATGCTAACCTGCGTGTCGTGATCGCATTTAGTGTGCTGGGACTAAATAAATGTATGCACGATTGCGCACGCGCACAACCGGTTTGAGTTCCGTGTTAGGCAGGCTACAAGAAGGCATGAGGACTGCAGATGTTGCCAATCAGAAACGCTATTTCAAGATGAGTGTTTTTGTTGTTCAGCTATAGGCCTCCTTAGCGCAGTAGGTAGCGCGTCAGTCTCATAATCTGAAGGTCGTGAGTTCGATCCTCACAGGGGGCAGAATTTTTGTAGATGAGCAATACAACATGGCCATAGCCGTTGCACCGAGAGGAGAGTGTTGGTATAATATACCTTGTAGTAGGCTAGACAAACTCATTTTCACAATTTCAGTTATATCACCAAAATCAGAGAACGTTTTTGGGCTCATTCAGAAGTTCCTAAAACATTAGTTGAAAATGATACTGTTTCTGCTTCCTATTGTCATGGATTTTTTAAATTACAGCCGTGTCAAAACACCGGTTTTAAATTCATAATCAATACGATGAAATAGGTTGTGATATTTTGAAGACCAAAACATAAAAATGACTCTCTACACACTTGTGTTCAGATTACTTGTATTCAGCTAAATTAGTACCTTCTAAACTGCACATGCATCAACATTTGACAAGCGTCTACTCTAAACTGTAATTGATTAGCTTGTTCTACTGTAATCAGTAGCATGCGCAAATGAATCACTCACATCAACAATGTATTGAAATCAATGGATCTGGAGCAATAAGCTTGGTGACATGTTACGTTAGGATTGTTCTAAAAGACAAACCACAACGAATTTAGGGATGTTATTAATAGGCTAGCTGATAATTGGTGAGTTGCCGAAAATACAGTTGACCGGTCATGCTTTTAGGTTTATAGGTTAATTTGCATAATTTAGTGCATACAGAGCCTAGTTTGAGGAACGGAGTATGCTATCACCTGTCAGACAACACAAGAGTAGCTCCTCACTGGAGTGAAACGTGCTTTTGTAAACCCAGTCATTGCGCAACAAATAACAATTCTAAATGCAGTCGAATATTAACTTTGATGGCCACGATTAAAGCGTATTGAGTATTTCAATTGAATGTTAAATGTGTAAATTAAATGAACATTCAAAAAAGATATACTTTAAGGAATTGTTTTTAATATTTTTTTCATTTTGTATTTTTATGTTTAGCTCACATAATATAATTTAAACGTAAGCATTAAGGTGTCTAATATAATAAATGTGGCAAAAACTAATGTAGACATTCAAAATATTTTGAACAACGGTGGGGGAGTGCCAAGATGGAAGCGTGGTGGTTTCAAAACAGCGCTCCTTGGTAGTCATCTACACTGAACAAAAATGTAAACGCAACATGTAAAGTGCTGGTCCCATGTTTCATGAAATTAAATAAAAGATCTCAGGAAATGTCCATACGCTCAAAAATATTATTTCTCTCAAATGTTGGCTCCCAAGTGGGTGGGCCTTTGCTCTCCCAGGCCCCTGCCCAGCCATGTGAAATCCATAGATTAGAGCCTAATGGATTTATTTAATTTGACTGATTTCCTAATATTAACTATAACTCAGCAAAATATTTGAAATTGTTGCATTTATATTTTTGTTCAGTATTGTATTTAAATAATTGAATAATTAAACATTAAAACCAGTAAATAGTAATAATACTGACGTCATCCATGTATTCCTATGGAAAACTCCTGATGGCGCATGAAGCCAGAAATATTTGAATATGAAGCGCACTTTTCATTTTTTGTATTTTTTGTATTTTTATGAACAACAAATCAATACATAAAGCACATGAGGGAACACAAGCATACATAGATTACAAACAATGGAAAATCGAGCTAGGGGGTACAATATCACATTACAATTACACAAGGACCTTAAGGGACATACATACACTTACAATTTTAACAGCTTTTTTGTTAGTAGAGCATTTAACCGTCTTGTTTGAATCACCCTTTGAAATGAATCCGCTAAAAGTCTAGTGCAGTTGTTTTTATCTCAGTATCAAATAGGGCTGACACCTTTTAGTCAACTGGTCCATAGGCTGTTGGTCGACTGAGAATTTTGTAGTCGAGCAGTTGCCCCCCAAAAAGATTTATGGCACGTCTTGATTGACGCATATCTCAGTGGACCAACCCATTGCTGAAGCCGCGGGGATGGAAACAAGTTCTATTTTATTTCATTCCATTTACGCATTGTCAATTTATTCATTGTGTTTTGTTTGGAGTGCTCATTTTTATTCATCACTTGAAAATGATTTTGAGATACGAAGAATTTACATATGAAATAAATCAAACTGTTCTACGAAAATATGCATATGAAAACCATAACTGGCACGCAGATCGGTAGTAATGGTAAGATAGGTTGTCGGGTCTCCTGAGTGGCGCAGTGTTCTAAGGCACTGCAATGCAGAGCAGGATCCTGGTTCAAGTCTGTGTCCTCTGTTGCAGCCGGCCACGACCGGGAGACCCATGGGGCGGTGCACAATTGGCCCGGTGTCGTCTCGTTTAGGGGACGGTTTGGCCGGCAGGGATGTTCTTGTCCCATCGCGCACTAGCGATTCCTGTGGAAGGCCGGGCGCAATGCACACTGACACGGTCGCCAGGTGTACGGTGTTTCCTCTGACACATTGGTGCGGCTGGTTTCCAGGTTAATGGCAAAGGCCATCAGCAGCGGGAGGAGGAGATTCGGGAAAAGGTTTTGTTGTTCTGGTTAGGTTAGGGCACCCTCTTGAGTAATGCATAAAGCATCAGACAAGCTCAGTAGCCTACATATAGTTGATTTTATTCAGTTTATATATGGAAAAACACACTTTTAAAAATTTGAAACAGTCGACTGGTCGAAAGAACTGCTTTTGGTCGACTCGAAAAAATGTTGTCGGGGACTTCAGCAATGGATCAGTCAAATAATTTCTAGGTAACAATCAAATACCTTACTGTGATTGTTTTCAATGAAAATGATCCAAAATAAGCAAAAATGACTTGTTAGTAAAGAGCAATTTGTCAAGCAAGAATTTTGCTAGGAATGTCTAGCATTGTCTGAGTGGAAAGGGGGAAACCTGAAAACTAGCTGTTATTGGCAGAGCCGTTTGGAACTCTTTGTTATTGGTCTATTAACTCATTTACCGCCTGGTGATGTCAGTGATGTGTTTTTAGGGAATCCCATTATCATTCTGCAAATGTCAAATGTAGGTTTTCTTTTACTTTCATTTTCAAACAGAGACCGCTCCTGGTACATATTTGGTAAGCGTTGGTGGTATAGTGGTGAGCATAGCTGCCTTCCAAGCAGTTGACCTGGGTTCGATTCCCGGCCAACGCAACTGGGTATTTTGTTTGAATCACCCTTTGAAATGAATCCGCTAAAAGTCTAGTGCAGTTGTTTTTATCTCAGTATAAAATAGGGCTGACACCTTTTAGTCGACTGGTCCATAGGCTGTTGGTCGACTGAGAATTTTGTAGTCGAGCAGTTGCCCCCGAAAAAGATTTATGGCACGTCTTGATTGACGCATATCTCAGTGGACCAATCCATTGCTGAAGCTGCAGGGATGGAAACATGTTCTATTTTATTTCATTCCATTTACGCATTGTCAATTTATTCATTGTGTTTTGTTTGGAGTGCTCCTGTCAATAATGTTTAAGGACGTGCACCTGATTACCCATAGAAGTAGGCCTAGGCTACCTGGCCTGCGAGCAAATGTAGGCCTATAAATGTGCCCATTTGGGGATCTGACAGTATTTCTGATTGTCTTTAATCACCACCACTTGTGAGCTGTGGAGCTTCTCAAAGTACATTTTTCTTCACCTCAAACAGCAAGGAAACAAAGTCTGTTTTTACATCCATTGAGAATGACAATAGTTCCTCAATGTAGCCTATTTGAAAAATATTTCCAGCTCTCTCCCTTTGGATAAGCACTCAGCAAAACATAATAAAATGTCATGCTCTGATCCGGTGGAAACGTTATAAAATAGGCCTACCTGATTACTTCTTGTCCTTGCGTAAATAGCCTGATATTAAGCCTACAGCTGTGTCTGCCCGGAGGTCACTGGCAGGGGAAACTGAGGGTCCAAAATATTTTATACAATGTTGCAAGTTTGTTAGCTCAAGCATCTGGCTGGACCAAGTTGATTAGTTGCTACATTGTTTCATGTTCGTTGCAGAAAGGCCATGTGTAGCCAAAGTGATTTTTTTTTATCAGGATATTTTTTTCACCTTCAGACTGTAATGATTTTATTTGTTGGCTTTATGTAGACAGTTTTTACATTGTTAGCAATGGCAATAGAAGTGACTTTTAGATTTGTGTAGTTTTCATTTTGGTTTAGATATCATTTTTATTCATCACTTGAAAATGATTTTGAGATACGAAGAATTTACATATGAAATAAATCAAACTGTTCTACGAAAATATGCATATGAAAACCATAACTGGCAATGCAGAGCAGGATCCTGGTTCAAGTCTGTGTCCTCTGTTGCAGCCGGCCACGACCGGGAGACCCATGGGGCGGTGCACAATTGGCCCGGTGTCGTCTCGTTTAGGGGACGGTTTGGCCGGCAGGGATGTTCTTGTCCCATCGCGCACTAGCGATTCCTGTGGAAGGCCGGGCGCAATGCACACTGACACGGTCGCCAGGTGTACGGTGTTTCCTCTGACACATTGGTGCGGCTGGTTTCCAGGTTAATGGCAAAGGCCATCAGCAGCGGGAGGAGGAGATTCGGGAAAAGGTTTTGTTCTTCTGGTTAGGTTAGGTTAGGGCACCCTCTTGAGTAATGCATAAAGCATCAGACAAGCTCAGTAGCCTACATATAGTTGATTTTATTCAGTTTATATATGGAAAAACACACTTTTAAAAATTTGAAACAGTCGACTGGCCGAAAGAACTGCTTTTGGTCGACTCGAAAAAATGTTGTCGGGGACTTCAGCAATGGATCAGTCAAATAATTTCTAGGTAACAATCAAATACCTTACTGTGATTGTTTTCAATGAAAATGATCCAAAATAAGCAAAAATGACTTGTTAGTAAAGAGCAATTTGTCAAGCAAGAATTTTGCTAGGAATGTCTAGCATTGTCTGAGTGGAAAGGGGGAAACCTGAAAACTAGCTGTTATTGGCAGAGCCGTTTGGAACTCTTTGTTATTGGTCTATTAACTCATTTACCGCCTGGTGATGTCAGTGATGTGTTTTTAGGGAATCCCATTATTATTCTGCAAATGTCAAATGTAGGTTTTCTTTTACTTTCATTTTCAAACAGAGACCGCTCCTGGTACATATTTGGTAAGCGTTGGTGGTATAGTGGTGAGCATAGCTGCCTTCCAAGCAGTTGACCCGGTTCGATTCCCGGCCAACGCAACTGGGTATTTTGTTTGAATCACCCTTTGAAATGAATCCGCTAAAAGTCTAGTGCAGTTGTTTTTATCTCAGTATAAAATAGGGCTGACACCTTTTAGTCGACTGGTCCATAGGCTGTTGGTCGACTGAGAATTTTGTAGTCGAGCAGTTGCCCCCGAAAAAGATTTATGGCACGTCTTGATTGACGCATATCTCAGTGGACCAATCCATTGCTGAAGCCGCGGGGATGGAAACAAGTTCTATTTTATTTCATTCCATTACGCATTGTCAATTTATTCATTGTGTTTTGTTTGGAGTGCTCCTGTCAATAATGTTTAAGGACGTGCACCTGATTACCCATAGAAGTAGGCCTAGGCTACCTGGCCTGCGAGCAAATGTAGGCCTATAAATGTGCCCATTTGGGGATCTGACAGTATTTCTGATTGTCTTTAATCACCACCACTTGTGAGCTGTGGAGCTTCTCAAAGTACATTTTTCTTCACCTCAAACAGCAAGGAAACAAAGTCTGTTTTTACATCCATTGAGAATGACAATAGTTCCTCAATGTAGCCTATTTGAAAAATATTTCCAGCTCTCTCCCTTTGGATAAGCACTCAGCAAAACATAATAAAATGTCATGCTCTGATCCGGTGGAAACGTTATAAAATAGGCCTACCTGATTACTTCTTGTCCTTGCGTAAATAGCCTGATATTAAGCCTACAGCTGTGTCTGCCCGGAGGTCACTGGCAGGGGAAACTGAGGGTCCAAAATATTTTATACAATGTTGCAAGTTTGTTAGCTCAAGCATCTGGCTGGACCAAGTTGATTAGTTGCTACATTGTTTCATGTTCGTTGCAGAAAGGCCATGTGTAGCCAAAGTGATTTTTTTTTATCAGGATATTTTTTTCACCTTCAGACTGTAATGATTTTATTTGTTGGCTTTATGTAGGCCGTTTTTACATTGTTAGCAATGGCAATAGAAGTGACTTTTAGATTTGTGTAGTTTTCATTTTGGTTTAGATATCATTTTTATTCATCACTTGAAAATGATTTTGAGATACGAAGAATTTACATATGAAATAAATCAAACTGTTCTACGAAAATATGCATATGAAAACCATAACTGGCAATGCAGAGCAGGATCCTGGTTCAAGTCTGTGTCCTCTGTTGCAGCCGGCCACGACCGGGAGACCCATGGGGCGGTGCACAATTGGCCCGGTGTCGTCTCGTTTAGGGGACGGTTTGGCCGGCAGGGATGTTCTTGTCCCATCGCGCACTAGCGATTCCTGTGGAAGGCCGGGCGCAATGCACACTGACACGGTCGCCAGGTGTACGGTGTTTCCTCTGACACATTGGTGCGGCTGGTTTCCAGGTTAATGGCAAAGGCCATCAGCAGCGGGAGGAGGAGATTCGGGAAAAGGTTTTGTTCTTCTGGTTAGGTTAGGTTAGGGCACCCTCTTGAGTAATGCATAAAGCATCAGACAAGCTCAGTAGCCTACATATAGTTGATTTTATTCAGTTTATATATGGAAAAACACACTTTTAAAAATTTGAAACAGTCGACTGGCCGAAAGAACTGCTTTTGGTCGACTCGAAAAAATGTTGTCGGGGACTTCAGCAATGGATCAGTCAAATAATTTCTAGGTAACAATCAAATACCTTACTGTGATTGTTTTCAATGAAAATGATCCAAAATAAGCAAAAATGACTTGTTAGTAAAGAGCAATTTGTCAAGCAAGAATTTTGCTAGGAATGTCTAGCATTTTCTGAGTGGAAAGGGGGAAACCTGAAAACTAGCTGTTATTGGCAGAGCCGTTTGGAACTCTTTGTTATTGGTCTATTAACTCATTTACCGCCTGGTGATGTCAGTGATGTGTTTTTAGGGAATCCCATTATCATTCTGCAAATGTCAAATGTAGGTTTTCTTTTACTTTCATTTTCAAACAGAGACCGCTCCTGGTACATATTTGGTAAGCGTTGGTGGTATAGTGGTGAGCATAGCTTCCTTCCAAACAGTTGACCCGGGTTCGATTCCTGGCCAACGCAACTGGGTATTTTGTTTGAATCACCCTTTGAAATGAATCCGCTAAAAGTCTAGTGCAGTTGTTTTTATCTCAGTATAAAATAGGGCTGACACCTTTTAGTCGACTGGTCCATAGGCTGTTGGTCGACTGAGAATTTTGTAGTCGAGCAGTTGCCCCCCAAAAAGATTTATGGCACGTCTTGATTGACGCATATCTCAGTGGACCAATCCATTGCTGAAGCCGCGGGGATGGAAACAAGTTCTATTTTATTTCATTCCATTTACGCGTTGTCAATTTATTCATTGTGTTTTGTTTGGAGTGCTCCTGTCAATAATGTTTAAGGACGTGCACCTGATTACCCATAGAAGTAGGCCTAGGCTACCTGGCCTGCGAGCAAATGTAGGCCTATAAATGTGCCCATTTGGGGATCTGACAGTATTTCTGATTGTCTTTAATCACCACCACTTGTGAGCTGTGGAGCTTCTCAAAGTACATTTTTCTTCACCTCAAACAGCAAGGAAACAAAGTCTGTTTTTACATCCATTGAGAATGACAATAGTTCCTCAATGTAGCCTATTTGAAAAATATTTCCAGCTCTCTCCCTTTGGATAAGCACTCAGCAAAACATAATAAAATGTCATGCTCTGATCCGGTGGAAACGTTATAAAATAGGCCTACCTGATTACTTCTTGTCCTTGCGTAAATAGCCTGATATTAAGCCTACAGCTGTGTCTGCCCGGAGGTCACTGGCAGGGGAAACTGAGGGTCCAAAATATTTTATACAATGTTGCAAGTTTGTTAGCTCAAGCATCTGGCTGGACCAAGTTGATTAGTTGCTACATTGTTTCATGTTCGTTGCAGAAAGGCCATGTGTAGCCAAAGTGATTTTTTTTTATCAGGATATTTTTTCACCTTCAGACTGTAATGATTTTATTTGTTGGCTTTATGTAGGCCGTTTTTACATTGTTAGCAATGGCAATAGAAGTGACTTTTAGATTTGTGTAGTTTTCATTTTGGTTTAGATATCATTTTTATTCATCACTTGAAAATGATTTTGAGATACGAAGAATTTACATATGAAATAAATCAAACTGTTCTACGAAAATATGCATATGAAAACCATAACTGGCACGCAGATCGGTAGTAATGGTAAGATAGGTTGTCTGGTCTCCTGAGTGGCGCAGTGTTCTAAGGCACTGCAATGCAGAGCAGGATCCTGGTTCAAGTCTGTGTCCTCTGTTGCAGCCGGCCACGACCGGGAGACCCATGGGGCGGTGCACAATTGGCCCGGTGTCGTCTCGTTTAGGGGACGGTTTGGCCGGCAGGGATGTTCTTGTCCCATCGCGCACTAGCGATTCCTGTGGAAGGCCGGGCGCAATGCACACTGACACGGTCGCCAGGTGTACGGTGTTTCCTCTGACACATTGGTGCGGCTGGTTTCCAGGTTAATGGCAAAGGCCATCAGCAGCGGGAGGAGGAGATTCGGGAAAAGGTTTTGTTCTTCTGGTTAGGTTAGGTTAGGGCACCCTCTTGAGTAATGCATAAAGCATCAGACAAGCTCAGTAGCCTACATATAGTTGATTTTATTCAGTTTATATATGGAAAAACACACTTTTAAAAATTTGAAACAGTCGACTGGCCGAAAGAACTGCTTTTGGTCGACTCGAAAAAATGTTGTCGGGGACTTCAGCAATGGATCAGTCAAATAATTTCTAGGTAACAATCAAATACCTTACTGTGATTGTTTTCAATGAAAATGATCCAAAATAAGCAAAAATGACTTGTTAGTAAAGAGCAATTTGTCAAGCAAGAATTTTGCTAGGAATGTCTAGCATTGTCTGAGTGGAAAGGGGGAAACCTGAAAACTAGCTGTTATTGGCAGAGCCGTTTGGAACTCTTTGTTATTGGTCTATTAACTCATTTACCGCCTGGTGATGTCAGTGATGTGTTTTTAGGGAATCCCATTATTATTCTGCAAATGTCAAATGTAGGTTTTCTTTTACTTTCATTTTCAAACAGAGACCGCTCCTGGTACATATTTGGTAAGCGTTGGTGGTATAGTGGTGAGCATAGCTGCCTTCCAAGCAGTTGACCCGGTTCGATTCCCGGCCAACGCAACTGGGTATTTTGTTTGAATCACCCTTTGAAATGAATCCGCTAAAAGTCTAGTGCAGTTGTTTTTATCTCAGTATAAAATAGGGCTGACACCTTTTAGTCGACTGGTCCATAGGCTGTTGGTCGACTGAGAATTTTGTAGTCGAGCAGTTGCCCCCAAAAGATTTATGGCACGTCTTGATTGACGCATATCTCAGTGGACCAATCCATTGCTGAAGCCGCGGGGATGGAAACAAGTTCTATTTTATTTCATTCCATTTACGCATTGTCAATTGATTCATTGTGTTTTGTTTGGAGTGCTCCTGTCAATAATGTTTAAGGACGTGCACCTGATTACCCATAGAAGTAGGCCTAGGCTACCTGGCCTGCGAGCAAATGTAGGCCTATAAATGTGCCCATTTGGGGATCTGACAGTATTTCTGATTGTCTTTAATCACCACCACTTGTGAGCTGTGGAGCTTCTCAAAGTACATTTTTCTTCACCTCAAACAGCAAGGAAACAAAGTCTGTTTTTACATCCATTGAGAATGACAATAGTTCCTCAATGTAGCCTATTTGAAAAATATTTCCAGCTCTCTCCCTTTGGATAAGCACTCAGCAAAACATAATAAAATGTCATGCTCTGATCCGGTGGAAACGTTATAAAATAGGCCTACCTGATTACTTCTTGTCCTTGCGTAAATAGCCTGATATTAAGCCTACAGCTGTGTCTGCCCGGAGGTCACTGGCAGGGGAAACTGAGGGTCCAAAATATTTTATACAATGTTGCAAGTTTGTTAGCTCAAGCATCTGGCTGGACCAAGTTGATTAGTTGCTACATTGTTTCATGTTCGTTGCAGAAAGGCCATGTGTAGCCAAAGTGATTTTTTTTTTTTTATCAGGATATTTTTTTCACCTTCAGACTGTAATGATTTTATTTGTTGGCTTTATGTAGACAGTTTTTACATTGTTAGCAATGGCAATAGAAGTGACTTTTAGATTTGTGTAGTTTTCATTTTGGTTTAGATATCATTTTTATTCATCACTTGAAAATGATTTTGAGATACGAAGAATTTACATATGAAATAAATCAAACTGTTCTACGAAAATATGCATATGAAAACCATAACTGGCACGCAGATCGGTAGTAATGGTAAGATAGGTTGTCGGGTCTCCTGAGTGGCGCAGTGTTCTAAGGCACTGCAATGCAGAGCAGGATCCTGGTTCAAGTCTGTGTCCTCTGTTGCAGCCGGCCACGACCGGGAGACCCATGGGGCGGTGCACAATTGGCCCGGTGTCGTCTCGTTTAGGGGACGGTTTGGCCGGCAGGGATGTTCTTGTCCCATCGCGCACTAGCGATTCCTGTGGAAGGCCGGGCGCAATGCACACTGACACGGTCGCCAGGTGTACGGTGTTTCCTCTGACACATTGGTGCGGCTGGTTTCCAGGTTAATGGCAAAGGCCATCAGCAGCGGGAGGAGGAGATTCGGGAAAAGGTTTTGTTCTTCTGGTTAGGTTAGGTTAGGGCACCCTCTTGAGTAATGCATAAAGCATCAGACAAGCTCAGTAGCCTACATATAGTTGATTTTATTCAGTTTATATATGGAAAAACACACTTTTAAAAATTTGAAACAGTCGACTGGCCGAAAGAACTGCTTTTGGTCGACTCGAAAAAATGTTGTCGGGGACTTCAGCAATGGATCAGTCAAATAATTTCTAGGTAACAATCAAATACCTTACTGTGATTGTTTTCAATGAAAATGATCCAAAATAAGCAAAAATGACTTGTTAGTAAAGAGCAATTTGTCAAGCAAGAATTTTGCTAGGAATGTCTAGCATTTTCTGAGTGGAAAGGGGGAAACCTGAAAACTAGCTGTTATTGGCAGAGCCGTTTGGAACTCTTTGTTATTGGTCTATTAACTCATTTACCGCCTGGTGATGTCAGTGATGTGTTTTTAGGGAATCCCATTATTATTCTGCAAATGTCAAATGTAGGTTTTCTTTTACTTTCATTTTCAAACAGAGACCGCTCCTGGTACATATTTGGTAAGCGTTGGTGGTATAGTGGTGAGCATAGCTGCCTTCCAAGCAGTTGACCCGGGTTCGATTCCCGGCCAACGCAACTGGGTATTTTGTTTGAATCACCCTTTGAAATGAATCCGCTAAAAGTCTAGTGCAGTTGTTTTTATCTCAGTATAAAATAGTGCTGACACCTTTTAGTCGACTGGTCCATAGGCTGTTGGTCGACTGAGAATTTTGTAGTCGAGCAGTTGCCCCCCCCCAAAAAGATTTATGGCACGTCTTGATTGACGCATATCTCAGTGGACCAATCCATTGCTGAAGCCGCGGGGATGGAAACAAGTTCTATTTTATTTCATTCCATTTACGCGTTGTCAATTTATTCATTGTGTTTTGTTTGGAGTGCTCCTGTCAATAATGTTTAAGGACGTGCACCTGATTACCCATAGAAGTAGGCCTAGGCTACCTGGCCTGCGAGCAAATGTAGGCCTATAAATGTGCCCATTTGGGGATCTGACAGTATTTCTGATTGTCTTTAATCACCACCACTTGTGAGCTGTGGAGCTTCTCAAAGTACATTTTTCTTCACCTCAAACAGCAAGGAAACAAAGTCTGTTTTTACATCCATTGAGAATGACAATAGTTCCTCAATGTAGCCTATTTGAAAAATATTTCCAGCTCTCTCCCTTTGGATAAGCACTCAGCAAAACATAATAAAATGTCATGCTCTGATCCGGTGGAAACGTTATAAAATAGGCCTACCTGATTACTTCTTGTCCTTGCGTAAATAGCCTGATATTAAGCCTACAGCTGTGTCTGCCCGGAGGTCACTGGCAGGGGAAACTGAGGGTCCAAAATATTTTATACAATGTTGCAAGTTTGTTAGCTCAAGCATCTGGCTGGACCAAGTTGATTAGTTGCTACATTGTTTCATGTTCGTTGCAGAAAGGCCATGTGTAGCCAAAGTGATTTTTTTTTATCAGGATATTTTTTTCACCTTCAGACTGTAATGATTTTATTTGTTGGCTTTATGTAGGCCGTTTTTACATTGTTAGCAATGGCAATAGAAGTGACTTTTAGATTTGTGTAGTTTTCATTTTGGTTTAGATATCATTTTTATTCATCACTTGAAAATGATTTTGAGATACGAAGAATTTACATATGAAATAAATCAAACTGTTCTACGAAAATATGCATATGAAAACCATAACTGGCAATGCAGAGCAGGATCCTGGTTCAAGTCTGTGTCCTCTGTTGCAGCCGGCCACGACCGGGAGACCCATGGGGCGGTGCACAATTGGCCCGGTGTCGTCTCGTTTAGGGGACGGTTTGGCCGGCAGGGATGTTCTTGTCCCATCGCGCACTAGCGATTCCTGTGGAAGGCCGGGCGCAATGCACACTGACACGGTCGCCAGGTGTACGGTGTTTCCTCTGACACATTGGTGCGGCTGGTTTCCAGGTTAATGGCAAAGGCCATCAGCAGCGGGAGGAGGAGATTCGGGAAAAGGTTTTGTTCTTCTGGTTAGGTTAGGGCACCCTCTTGAGTAATGCATAAAGCATCAGACAAGCTCAGTAGCCTACATATAGTTGATTTTATTCAGTTTATATATGGAAAAACACACTTTTAAAAATTTGAAACAGTCGACTGGCCGAAAGAACTGCTTTTGGTCGACTCGAAAAAATGTTGTCGGGGACTTCAGCAATGGATCAGTCAAATAATTTCTAGGTAACAATCAAATAGCTTACTGTGATTGTTTTCAATGAAAATGATCCAAAATAAGCAAAAATGACTTGTTAGTAAAGAGCAATTTGTCAAGCAAGAATTTTGCTAGGAATGTCTAGCATTGTCTGAGTGGAAAGGGGGAAACCTGAAAACTAGCTGTTATTGGCAGAGCCGTTTGGAACTCTTTGTTATTGGTCTATTAACTCATTTACCGCCTGGTGATGTCAGTGATGTGTTTTTAGGGAATCCCATTATTATTCTGCAAATGTCAAATGTAGGTTTTCTTTTACTTTCATTTTCAAACAGAGACCGCTCCTGGTACATATTTGGTAAGCGTTGTTGGTATAGTGGTGAGCATAGCTGCCTTCCAAGCAGTTGACCCAGGTTCGATTCCCGGCCAACGCAACTGGGTATTTTGTTTGAATCACCCTTTGAAATGAATCCGCTAAAAGTCTAGTGCAGTTGTTTTTATCTCAGTATAAAATAGGGCTGACACCTTTTAGTCGACTGGTCCATAGGCTGTTGGTCGACTGAGAATTTTGTAGTCGAGCAGTTGCCCCCCAAAAAGATTTATGGCACGTCTTGATTGACGCATATCTCAGTGGACCAATCCATTGCTGAAGCCGCGGGGATGGAAACAAGTTCTATTTTATTTCATTCCATTTACGCGTTGTCAATTTATTCATTGTGTTTTGTTTGGAGTGCTCCTGTCAATAATGTTTAAGGACGTGCACCTGATTACCCATAGAAGTAGGCCTAGGCTACCTGGCCTGCGAGCAAATGTAGGCCTATAAATGTGCCCATTTGGGGATCTGACAGTATTTCTGATTGTCTTTAATCACCACCACTTGTGAGCTGTGGAGCTTCTCAAAGTACATTTTTCTTCACCTCAAACAGCAAGGAAACAAAGTCTGTTTTTACATCCATTGAGAATGACAATAGTTCCTCAATGTAGCCTATTTGAAAAATATTTCCAGCTCTCTCCCTTTGGATAAGCACTCAGCAAAACATAATAAAATGTCATGCTCTGATCCGGTGGAAACGTTATAAAATAGGCCTACCTGATTACTTCTTGTCCTTGCGTAAATAGCCTGATATTAAGCCTACAGCTGTGTCTGCCCGGAGGTCACTGGCAGGGGAAACTGAGGGTCCAAAATATTTTATACAATGTTGCAAGTTTGTTAGCTCAAGCATCTGGCTGGACCAAGTTGATTAGTTGCTACATTGTTTCATGTTCGTTGCAGAAAGGCCATGTGTAGCCAAAGTGATTTTTTTTTATCAGGATATTTTTTTCACCTTCAGACTGTAATGATTTTATTTGTTGGCTTTATGTAGGCCGTTTTTACATTGTTAGCAATGGCAATAGAAGTGACTTTTAGATTTGTGTAGTTTTCATTTTGGTTTAGATATCATTTTTATTCATCACTTGAAAATGATTTTGAGATACGAAGAATTTACATATGAAATAAATCAAACTGTTCTACGAAAATATGCATATGAAAACCATAACTGGCACGCAGATCGGTAGTAATGGTAAGATAGGTTGTCTGGTCTCCTGAGTGGCGCAGTGTTCTAAGGCACTGCAATGCAGAGCAGGATCCTGGTTCAAGTCTGTGTCCTCTGTTGCAGCCGGCCACGACCGGGAGACCCATGGGGCGGTGCACAATTGGCCCGGTGTCGTCTCGTTTAGGGGACGGTTTGGCCGGCAGGGATGTTCTTGTCCCATCGCGCACTAGCGATTCCTGTGGAAGGCCGGGCGCAATGCACACTGACACGGTCGCCAGGTGTACGGTGTTTCCTCTGACACATTGGTGCGGCTGGTTTCCAGGTTAATGGCAAAGGCCATCAGCAGCGGGAGGAGGAGATTCGGGAAAAGGTTTTGTTCTTCTGGTTAGGTTAGGTTAGGGCACCCTCTTGAGTAATGCATAAAGCATCAGACAAGCTCAGTAGCCTACATATAGTTGATTTTATTCAGTTTATATATGGAAAAACACACTTTTAAAAATTTGAAACAGTCGACTGGCCGAAAGAACTGCTTTTGGTCGACTCGAAAAAATGTTGTCGGGGACTTCAGCAATGGATCAGTCAAATAATTTCTAGGTAACAATCAAATACCTTACTGTGATTGTTTTCAATGAAAATGATCCAAAATAAGCAAAAATGACTTGTTAGTAAAGAGCAATTTGTCAAGCAAGAATTTTGCTAGGAATGTCTAGCATTGTCTGAGTGGAAAGGGGGAAACCTGAAAACTAGCTGTTATTGGCAGAGCCGTTTGGAACTCTTTGTTATTGGTCTATTAACTCATTTACCGCCTGGTGATGTCAGTGATGTGTTTTTAGGGAATCCCATTATTATTCTGCAAATGTCAAATGTAGGTTTTCTTTTACTTTCATTTTCAAACAGAGACCGCTCCTGGTATATATTTGGTAAGCGTTGGTGGTATAGTGGTGAGCATAGCTGCCTTCCAAGCAGTTGACCCAGGTTTGATTCCCGGCCAACGCAACTGGGTATTTTATTTGAATCACCCTTTGAAATGAATCCGCTAAAAGTCTAGTGCAGTTGTTTTTATCTCAGTATAAAATAGGGCTGACACCTTTTAGTCGACTGGTCCATAGGCTGTTGGTCGACTGAGAATTTTGTAGTCGAGCAGTTGCCCCCCAAAAAGATTTATGGCACGTCTTGATTGACGCATATCTCAGTGGACCAATCCATTGCTGAAGCCGCGGGGATGGAAACAAGTTCTATTTTATTTCATTCCATTTACGCGTTGTCAATTTATTCATTGTGTTTTGTTTGGAGTGCTCCTGTCAATAATGTTTAAGGACGTGCACCTGATTACCCATAGAAGTAGGCCTAGGCTACCTGGCCTGCGAGCAAATGTAGGCCTATAAATGTGCCCATTTGGGGATCTGACAGTATTTCTGATTGTCTTTAATCACCACCACTTGTGAGCTGTGGAGCTTCTCAAAGTACATTTTTCTTCACCTCAAACAGCAAGGAAACAAAGTCTGTTTTTACATCCATTGAGAATGACAATAGTTCCTCAATGTAGCCTATTTGAAAAATATTTCCAGCTCTCTCCCTTTGGATAAGCACTCAGCAAAACATAATAAAATGTCATGCTCTGATCCGGTGGAAACGTTATAAAATAGGCCTACCTGATTACTTCTTGTCCTTGCGTAAATAGCCTGATATTAAGCCTACAGCTGTGTCTGCCCGGAGGTCACTGGCAGGGGAAACTGAGGGTCCAAAATATTTTATACAATGTTGCAAGTTTGTTAGCTCAAGCATCTGGCTGGACCAAGTTGATTAGTTGCTACATTGTTTCATGTTCGTTGCAGAAAGGCCATGTGTAGCCAAAGTGATTTTTTTTTATCAGGATATTTTTTTCACCTTCAGACTGTAATGATTTTATTTGTTGGCTTTATGTAGACAGTTTTTACATTGTTAGCAATGGCAATAGAAGTGACTTTTAGATTTGTGTAGTTTTCATTTTGGTTTAGATATCATTTTTATTCATCACTTGAAAATGATTTTGAGATACGAAGAATTTACATATGAAATAAATCAAACTGTTCTACGAAAATATGCATATGAAAACCATAACTGGCACGCAGATCGGTAGTAATGGTAAGATAGGTTGTCTGGTCTCCTGAGTGGCGCAGTGTTCTAAGGCACTGCAATGCAGAGCAGGATCCTGGTTCAAGTCTGTGTCCTCTGTTGCAGCCGGCCACGACCGGGAGACCCATGGTGCGGTGCACAATTGGCCCGGTGTCGTCTCGTTTAGGGGACGGTTTGGCCGGCAGGGATGTTCTTGTCCCATCGCGCACTAGCGATTCCTGTGGAAGGCCGGGCGCAATGCACACTGACACGGTCGCCAGGTGTACGGTGTTTCCTCTGACACATTGGTGCGGCTGGTTTCCAGGTTAATGGCAAAGGCCATCAGCAGCGGGAGGAGGAGATTCGGGAAAAGGTTTTGTTCTTCTGGTTAGGTTAGGTTAGGGCACCCTCTTGAGTAATGCATAAAGCATCAGACAAGCTCAGTAGCCTACATATAGTTGATTTTATTCAGTTTATATATGGAAAAACACACTTTTAAAAATTTGAAACAGTCGACTGGCCGAAAGAACTGCTTTTGGTCGACTCGAAAAAATGTTGTCGGGGACTTCAGCAATGGATCAGTCAAATAATTTCTAGGTAACAATCAAATACCTTACTGTGATTGTTTTCAATGAAAATGATCCAAAATAAGCAAAAATGACTTGTTAGTAAAGAGCAATTTGTCAAGCAAGAATTTTGCTAGGAATGTCTAGCATTTTCTGAGTGGAAAGGGGGAAACCTGAAAACTAGCTGTTATTGGCAGAGCCGTTTGGAACTCTTTGTTATTGGTCTATTAACTCATTTACCGCCTGGTGATGTCAGTGATGTGTTTTTAGGGAATCCCATTATCATTCTGCAAATGTCAAATGTAGGTTTTCTTTTACTTTCATTTTCAAACAGAGACCGCTCCTGGTACATATTTGGTAAGCGTTGGTGGTATAGTGGTGAGCATAGCTGCCTTCCAAGCAGTTGACCCGGGTTCGATTCCCGGCCAACGCAACTGGGTATTTTGTTTGAATCACCCTTTGAAATGAATCCGCTAAAAGTCTAGTGCAGTTGTTTTTATCTCAGTATAAAATAGGGCTGACACCTTTTAGTCGACTGGTCCATAGGCTGTTGGTCGACTGAGAATTTTGTAGTCGAGCAGTTGCCCCCGAAAAAGATTTATGGCACGTCTTGATTGACGCATATCTCAGTGGACCAATCCATTGCTGAAGCCGCGGGGATGGAAACAAGTTCTATTTTATTTCATTCCATTTACGCATTGTCAATTGATTCATTGTGTTTTGTTTGGAGTGCTCCTGTCAATAATGTTTAAGGACGTGCACCTGATTACCCATAGAAGTAGGCCTAGGCTACCTGGCCTGCGAGCAAATGTAGGCCTATAAATGTGCCCATTTGGGGATCTGACAGTATTTCTGATTGTCTTTAATCACCACCACTTGTGAGCTGTGGAGCTTCTCAAAGTACATTTTTCTTCACCTCAAACAGCAAGGAAACAAAGTCTGTTTTTACATCCATTGAGAATGACAATAGTTCCTCAATGTAGCCTATTTGAAAAATATTTCCAGCTCTCTCCCTTTGGATAAGCACTCAGCAAAACATAATAAAATGTCATGCTCTGATCCGGTGGAAACGTTATAAAATAGGCCTACCTGATTACTTCTTGTCCTTGCGTAAATAGCCTGATATTAAGCCTACAGCTGTGTCTGCCCGGAGGTCACTGGCAGGGGAAACTGAGGGTCCAAAATATTTTATACAATGTTGCAAGTTTGTTAGCTCAAGCATCTGGCTGGACCAAGTTGATTAGTTGCTACATTGTTTCATGTTCGTTGCAGAAAGGCCATGTGTAGCCAAAGTGATTTTTTTTTATCAGGATATTTTTTTCACCTTCAGACTGTAATGATTTTATTTGTTGGCTTTATGTAGGCCGTTTTTACATTGTTAGCAATGGCAATAGAAGTGACTTTTAGATTTGTGTAGTTTTCATTTTGGTTTAGATATCATTTTTATTCATCACTTGAAAATGATTTTGAGATACGAAGAATTTACATATGAAATAAATCAAACTGTTCTACGAAAATATGCATATGAAAACCATAACTGGCACGCAGATCGGTAGTAATGGTAAGATAGGTTGTCTGGTCTCCTGAGTGGCGCAGTGTTCTAAGGCACTGCAATGCAGAGCAGGATCCTGGTTCAAGTCTGTGTCCTCTGTTGCAGCCGGCCACGACCGGGAGACCCATGGGGCGGTGCACAATTGGCCCGGTGTCGTCTCGTTTAGGGGACGGTTTGGCCGGCAGGGATGTTCTTGTCCCATCGCGCACTAGCGATTCCTGTGGAAGGCCGGGCGCAATGCACACTGACACGGTCGCCAGGTGTACGGTGTTTCCTCTGACACATTGGTGCGGCTGGTTTCCAGGTTAATGGCAAAGGCCATCAGCAGCGGGAGGAGGAGATTCGGGAAAAGGTTTTGTTCTTCTGGTTAGGTTAGGTTAGGGCACCCTCTTGAGTAATGCATAAAGCATCAGACAAGCTCAGTAGCCTACATATAGTTGATTTTATTCAGTTTATATATGGAAAAACACACTTTTAAAAATTTGAAACAGTCGACTGGCCGAAAGAACTGCTTTTGGTCGACTCGAAAAAATGTTGTCGGGGACTTCAGCAATGGATCAGTCAAATAATTTCTAGGTAACAATCAAATACCTTACTGTGATTGTTTTCAATGAAAATGATCCAAAATAAGCAAAAATGACTTGTTAGTAAAGAGCAATTTGTCAAGCAAGAATTTTGCTAGGAATGTCTAGCATTGTCTGAGTGGAAAGGGGGAAACCTGAAAACTAGCTGTTATTGGCAGAGCCGTTTGGAACTCTTTGTTATTGGTCTATTAACTCATTTACCGCCTGGTGATGTCAGTGATGTGTTTTTAGGGAATCCCATTATTATTCTGCAAATGTCAAATGTAGGTTTTCTTTTACTTTCATTTTCAAACAGAGACCGCTCCTGGTATATATTTGGTAAGCGTTGGTGGTATAGTGGTGAGCATAGCTGCCTTCCAAGCAGTTGACCCAGGTTTGATTCCCGGCCAACGCAACTGGGTATTTTATTTGAATCACCCTTTGAAATGAATCCGCTAAAAGTCTAGTGCAGTTGTTTTTATCTCAGTATAAAATAGGGCTGACACCTTTTAGTCGACTGGTCCATAGGCTGTTGGTCGACTGAGAATTTTGTAGTCGAGCAGTTGCCCCCCAAAAAGATTTATGGCACGTCTTGATTGACGCATATCTCAGTGGACCAATCCATTGCTGAAGCCGCGGGGATGGAAACAAGTTCTATTTTATTTCATTCCATTTACGCGTTGTCAATTTATTCATTGTGTTTTGTTTGGAGTGCTCCTGTCAATAATGTTTAAGGACGTGCACCTGATTACCCATAGAAGTAGGCCTAGGCTACCTGGCCTGCGAGCAAATGTAGGCCTATAAATGTGCCCATTTGGGGATCTGACAGTATTTCTGATTGTCTTTAATCACCACCACTTGTGAGCTGTGGAGCTTCTCAAAGTACATTTTTCTTCACCTCAAACAGCAAGGAAACAAAGTCTGTTTTTACATCCATTGAGAATGACAATAGTTCCTCAATGTAGCCTATTTGAAAAATATTTCCAGCTCTCTCCCTTTGGATAAGCACTCAGCAAAACATAATAAAATGTCATGCTCTGATCCGGTGGAAACGTTATAAAATAGGCCTACCTGATTACTTCTTGTCCTTGCGTAAATAGCCTGATATTAAGCCTACAGCTGTGTCTGCCCGGAGGTCACTGGCAGGGGAAACTGAGGGTCCAAAATATTTTATACAATGTTGCAAGTTTGTTAGCTCAAGCATCTGGCTGGACCAAGTTGATTAGTTGCTACATTGTTTCATGTTCGTTGCAGAAAGGCCATGTGTAGCCAAAGTGATTTTTTTTTATCAGGATATTTTTTTCACCTTCAGACTGTAATGATTTTATTTGTTGGCTTTATGTAGGCCGTTTTTACATTGTTAGCAATGGCAATAGAAGTGACTTTTAGATTTGTGTAGTTTTCATTTTGGTTTAGATATCATTTTTATTCATCACTTGAAAATGATTTTGAGATACGAAGAATTTACATATGAAATAAATCAAACTGTTCTACGAAAATATGCATATGAAAACCATAACTGGCACGCAGATCGGTAGTAATGGTAAGATAGGTTGTCTGGTCTCCTGAGTGGCGCAGTGTTCTAAGGCACTGCAATGCAGAGCAGGATCCTGGTTCAAGTCTGTGTCCTCTGTTGCAGCCGGCCACGACCGGGAGACCCATGGTGCGGTGCACAATTGGCCCGGTGTCGTCTCGTTTAGGGGACGGTTTGGCCGGCAGGGATGTTCTTGTCCCATCGCGCACTAGCGATTCCTGTGGAAGGCCGGGCGCAATGCACACTGACACGGTCGCCAGGTGTACGGTGTTTCCTCTGACACATTGGTGCGGCTGGTTTCCAGGTTAATGGCAAAGGCCATCAGCAGCGGGAGGAGGAGATTCGGGAAAAGGTTTTGTTCTTCTGGTTAGGTTAGGTTAGGGCACCCTCTTGAGTAATGCATAAAGCATCAGACAAGCTCAGTAGCCTACATATAGTTGATTTTATTCAGTTTATATATGGAAAAACACACTTTTAAAAATTTGAAACAGTCGACTGGCCGAAAGAACTGCTTTTGGTCGACTCGAAAAAATGTTGTCGGGGACTTCAGCAATGGATCAGTCAAATAATTTCTAGGTAACAATCAAATACCTTACTGTGATTGTTTTCAATGAAAATGATCCAAAATAAGCAAAAATGACTTGTTAGTAAAGAGCAATTTGTCAAGCAAGAATTTTGCTAGGAATGTCTAGCATTGTCTGAGTGGAAAGGGGGAAACCTGAAAACTAGCTGTTATTGGCAGAGCCGTTTGGAACTCTTTGTTATTGGTCTATTAACTCATTTACCGCCTGGTGATGTCAGTGATGTGTTTTTAGGGAATCCCATTATTATTCTGCAAATGTCAAATGTAGGTTTTCTTTTACTTTCATTTTCAAACAGAGACCGCTCCTGGTACATATTTGGTAAGCGTTGGTGGTATAGTGGTGAGCATAGCTGCCTTCCAAGCAGTTGACCCAGGTTTGATTCCCGGCCAACGCAACTGGGTATTTTATTTGAATCACCCTTTGAAATGAATCCGCTAAAAGTCTAGTGCAGTTGTTTTTATCTCAGTATAAAATAGGGCTGACACCTTTTAGTCGACTGGTCCATAGGCTGTTGGTCGACTGAGAATTTTGTAGTCGAGCAGTTGCCCCCAAAAGATTTATGGCACGTCTTGATTGACGCATATCTCAGTGGACCAATCCATTGCTGAAGCCGCGGGGATGGAAACAAGTTCTATTTTATTTCATTCCATTTACGCATTGTCAATTTATTCATTGTGTTTTGTTTGGAGTGCTCCTGTCAATAATGTTTAAGGACGTGCACCTGATTACCATAGAAGTAGGCCTAGGCTACCTGGCCTGCGAGCAAATGTAGGCCTATAAATGTGCCCATTTGGGGATCTGACAGTATTTCTGATTGTCTTTAATCACCACCACTTGTGAGCTGTGGAGCTTCTCAAAGTACATTTTTCTTCACCTCAAACAGCAAGGAAACAAAGTCTGTTTTTACATCCATTGAGAATGACAATAGTTCCTCAATGTAGCCTATTTGAAAAATATTTCCAGCTCTCTCCCTTTGGATAAGCACTCAGCAAAACATAATAAAATGTCATGCTCTGATCCGGTGGAAACGTTATAAAATAGGCCTACCTGATTACTTCTTGTCCTTGCGTAAATAGCCTGATATTAAGCCTACAGCTGTGTCTGCCCGGAGGTCACTGGCAGGGGAAACTGAGGGTCCAAAATATTTTATACAATGTTGCAAGTTTGTTAGCTCAAGCATCTGGCTGGACCAAGTTGATTAGTTGCTACATTGTTTCATGTTCGTTGCAGAAAGGCCATGTGTAGCCAAAGTGATTTTTTTTTATCAGGATATTTTTTTCACCTTCAGACTGTAATGATTTTATTTGTTGGCTTTATGTAGGCAGTTTTTACATTGTTAGCAATGGCAATAGAAGTGACTTTTAGATTTGTGTAGTTTTCATTTTGGTTTAGATATCATTTTTATTCATCACTTGAAAATGATTTTGAGATACGAAGAATTTACATATGAAATAAATCAAACTGTTCTACGAAAATATGCATATGAAAACCATAACTGGCACGCAGATCGGTAGTAATGGTAAGATAGGTTGTCTGGTCTCCTGAGTGGCGCAGTGTTCTAAGGCACTGCAATGCAGAGCAGGATCCTGGTTCAAGTCTGTGTCCTCTGTTGCAGCCGGCCACGACCGGGAGACCCATGGGGCGGTGCACAATTGGCCCGGTGTCGTCTCGTTTAGGGGACGGTTTGGCCGGCAGGGATGTTCTTGTCCCATCGCGCACTAGCGATTCCTGTGGAAGGCCGGGCGCAATGCACACTGACACGGTCGCCAGGTGTACGGTGTTTCCTCTGACACATTGGTGCGGCTGGTTTCCAGGTTAATGGCAAAGGCCATCAGCAGCGGGAGGAGGAGATTCGGGAAAAGGTTTTGTTCTTCTGGTTAGGTTAGGTTAGGGCACCCTCTTGAGTAATGCATAAAGCATCAGACAAGCTCAGTAGCCTACATATAGTTGATTTTATTCAGTTTATATATGGAAAAACACACTTTTAAAAATTTGAAACAGTCGACTGGCCGAAAGAACTGCTTTTGGTCGACTCGAAAAAATGTTGTCGGGGACTTCAGCAATGGATCAGTCAAATAATTTCTAGGTAACAATCAAATACCTTACTGTGATTGTTTTCAATGAAAATGATCCAAAATAAGCAAAAATGACTTGTTAGTAAAGAGCAATTTGTCAAGCAAGAATTTTGCTAGGAATGTCTAGCATTTTCTGAGTGGAAAGGGGGAAACCTGAAAACTAGCTGTTATTGGCAGAGCCGTTTGGAACTCTTTGTTATTGGTCTATTAACTCATTTACCGCCTGGTGATGTCAGTGATGTGTTTTTAGGGAATCCCATTATTATTCTGCAAATGTCAAATGTAGGTTTTCTTTTACTTTCATTTTCAAACAGAGACCGCTCCTGGTACATATTTGGTAAGCGTTGTTGGTATAGTGGTGAGCATAGCTGCCTTCCAAGCAGTTGACCCAGGTTCGATTCCCGGCCAACGCAACTGGGTATTTTGTTTGAATCACCCTTTGAAATGAATCCGCTAAAAGTCTAGTGCAGTTGTTTTTATCTCAGTATAAAATAGGGCTGACACCTTTTAGTCGACTGGTCCATAGGCTGTTGGTCGACTGAGAATTTTGTAGTCGAGCAGTTGCCCCCAAAAGATTTATGGCACGTCTTGATTGACGCATATCTCAGTGGACCAATCCATTGCTGAAGCCGCGGGGATGGAAACAAGTTCTATTTTATTTCATTCCATTTACGCGTTGTCAATTTATTCATTGTGTTTTGTTTGGAGTGCTCCTGTCAATAATGTTTAAGGACGTGCACCTGATTACCCATAGAAGTAGGCCTAGGCTACCTGGCCTGCGAGCAAATGTAGGCCTATAAATGTGCCCATTTGGGGATCTGACAGTATTTCTGATTGTCTTTAATCACCACCACTTGTGAGCTGTGGAGCTTCTCAAAGTACATTTTTCTTCACCTCAAACAGCAAGGAAACAAAGTCTGTTTTTACATCCATTGAGAATGACAATAGTTCCTCAATGTAGCCTATTTGAAAAATATTTCCAGCTCTCTCCCTTTGGATAAGCACTCAGCAAAACATAATAAAATGTCATGCTCTGATCCGGTGGAAACGTTATAAAATAGGCCTACCTGATTACTTCTTGTCCTTGCGTAAATAGCCTGATATTAAGCCTACAGCTGTGTCTGCCCGGAGGTCACTGGCAGGGGGAAACTGAGGGTCCAAAATATTTTATACAATGTTGCAAGTTTGTTAGCTCAAGCATCTGGCTGGACCAAGTTGATTAGTTGCTACATTGTTTCATGTTCGTTGCAGAAAGGCCATGTGTAGCCAAAGTGATTTTTTTTTATCAGGATATTTTTTTCACCTTCAGACTGTAATGATTTTATTTGTTGGCTTTATGTAGGCAGTTTTTACATTGTTAGCAATGGCAATAGAAGTGACTTTTAGATTTGTGTAGTTTTCATTTTGGTTTAGATATCATTTTTATTCATCACTTGAAAATGATTTTGAGATACGAAGAATTTACATATGAAATAAATCAAACTGTTCTACGAAAATATGCATATGAAAACCATAACTGGCACGCAGATCGGTAGTAATGGTAAGATAGGTTGTCTGGTCTCCTGAGTGGCGCAGTGTTCTAAGGCACTGCAATGCAGAGCAGGATCCTGGTTCAAGTCTGTGTCCTCTGTTGCAGCCGGCCACGACCGGGAGACCCATGGTGCGGTGCACAATTGGCCCGGTGTCGTCTCGTTTAGGGGACGGTTTGGCCGGCAGGGATGTTCTTGTCCCATCGCGCACTAGCGATTCCTGTGGAAGGCCGGGCGCAATGCACACTGACACGGTCGCCAGGTGTACGGTGTTTCCTCTGACACATTGGTGCGGCTGGTTTCCAGGTTAATGGCAAAGGCCATCAGCAGCGGGAGGAGGAGATTCGGGAAAAGGTTTTGTTCTTCTGGTTAGGTTAGGGCACCCTCTTGAGTAATGCATAAAGCATCAGACAAGCTCAGTAGCCTACATATAGTTGATTTTATTCAGTTTATATATGGAAAAACACACTTTTAAAAATTTGAAACAGTCGACTGGCCGAAAGAACTGCTTTTGGTCGACTCGAAAAAATGTTGTCGGGGACTTCAGCAATGGATCAGTCAAATAATTTCTAGGTAACAATCAAATAGCTTACTGTGATTGTTTTCAATGAAAATGATCCAAAATAAGCAAAAATGACTTGTTAGTAAAGAGCAATTTGTCAAGCAAGAATTTTGCTAGGAATGTCTAGCATTGTCTGAGTGGAAAGGGGGAAACCTGAAAACTAGCTGTTATTGGCAGAGCCGTTTGGAACTCTTTGTTATTGGTCTATTAACTCATTTACCGCCTGGTGATGTCAGTGATGTGTTTTTAGGGAATCCCATTATTATTCTGCAAATGTCAAATGTAGGTTTTCTTTTACTTTCATTTTCAAACAGAGACCGCTCCTGGTATATATTTGGTAAGCGTTGGTGGTATAGTGGTGAGCATAGCTGCCTTCCAAGCAGTTGACCCAGGTTTGATTCCCGGCCAACGCAACTGGGTATTTTATTTGAATCACCCTTTGAAATGAATCCGCTAAAAGTCTAGTGCAGTTGTTTTTATCTCAGTATAAAATAGGGCTGACACCTTTTAGTCGACTGGTCCATAGGCTGTTGGTTTTGTAGTCGAGCAGTTGCCCCCCAAAAAGATTTATGGCACGTCTTGATTGACGCATATCTCAGTGGACCAATCCATTGCTGAAGCCGCGGGGATGGAAACAAGTTCTATTTTATTTCATTCCATTTACGCGTTGTCAATTTATTCATTGTGTTTTGTTTGGAGTGCTCCTGTCAATAATGTTTAAGGACGTGCACCTGATTACCCATAGAAGTAGGCCTAGGCTACCTGGCCTGCGAGCAAATGTAGGCTTATAAATGTGCCCATTTGGGGATCTGACAGTATTTCTGATTGTCTTTAATCACCACCACTTGTGAGCTGTGGAGCTTCTCAAAGTACATTTTTCTTCACCTCAAACAGCAAGGAAACAAAGTCTGTTTTTACATCCATTGAGAATGACAATAGTTCCTCAATGTAGCCTATTTGAAAAATATTTCCAGCTCTCTCCCTTTGGATAAGCACTCAGCAAAACATAATAAAATGTCATGCTCTGATCCGGTGGAAACGTTATAAAATAGGCCTACCTGATTACTTCTTGTCCTTGCGTAAATAGCCTGAATTAAGCCTACAGCTGGGTCTGAGGGTCCAAAATATGATACGGTGGTCAACTGGCAAAACTGAGGCCAAAATATTTTATACAATGTTGCAAGTTTGTTAGCTCAAGCATCTGGCTGGAGTTGATTAGTTGCCATTGTTTAGTTCCAAAGGCCATGAAAGTGATTTTTTTATCAGGATATTTTTTTCACCTTCAGACTGTAATGATTTTATTTGTTGGCTTTATGGGCCGTTTTTACATTGTTAGCAATGGCAATAGAAGTGACTTTTAGATTTGTGTAGTTTTTATTTTGGTTTAGATATCATTTTTATTCATCACTTGAAAATGATTTTGAGATACAAGAATTTACATATGAAATAAATCAAACTGTTCTACGAAAATATGCATATGAAAGCCATAACTGGCACGCAGATCGGTAGTAATGGTAAGATAGGTTGTCTGGTCTCCTGAGTGGCGCAGTGTTCTAAGGCACTGCAATGCAGAGCAGGATCCTGGTTCAAGTCTGTGTCCTCTGTTGCAGCCGGCCACGACCGGGAGACCCATGGTGCGGTGCACAATTGGCCCGGTGTCGTCTCGTTTAGGGACGGTTTGGCCGGCAGGGATGTTCTTGTCCCATCGCGCACTAGCGATTCCTGTGGAAGGCCGGGCGCAATGCACACTGACACGGTCGCCAGGTGTACGGTGTTTCCTCTGACACATTGGTGCGGTGGCTGGTTAATGGCAAAGGCCATCTCAGGAGGATCCTGGTTCAAGTCTGTGTCCTTGGTGCGGCTGGTTTCCGGGTTAATGGCAAAGGCCATCAGCAGCGGGCAGGGCCCGGTGTCGTCTTTTGTTCTTCTGGTTACGGTTAGGGCACCCTCTTGAGTATGCATAAAGCATCAGACAAGCTCAGTAGCCTACATATAGTTGATTTTATTCAGTTTATATATGGAAAAACACACTTTTAAAAATTTGAAACAGTCGACTGGCCTGAACATTGCTTTTGGTCGACTGAAAAATGTTGTCGGGGACTTCAGCAATGGATCAGTCAAATAATTTCTAGGTAACAATCAAATAGCTTACTGTGATTGTTTTCAATGAAAATGATCCAAAATAAGCAAAAATGACTTGTTAGTAAAGAGCAATTTGTCAAGCAAGAATTTTGCTAGGAATGTCTAGCATTGTCTGAGTGGAAAGGGGGAAACCTGAAAACTAGCTGTTATTGGCAGAGCCGTTTGGAACTCTTTGTTATTGGTCTATTAACTCATTTACCGCCTGGTGATGTCAGTGATGTGTTTTTAGGGAATCCCATTATTATTGGAAAGGGGGAATCCTGAAAACTACACTAAATATTTAGATGTGTGTGGTCACAAGCATTCTATTATAAAGGCTGTCATGGCTAACTGCAATATTAGTGTATTGTTTTTCTCACACTTGAGTGTCATTTGCAGTAAAGTCTAGGCAACAAATAGCTGTGAGTTAGGTTCACATTAAACCGTTCTTTCCCCAAAAAAGGAGCCCCTGTATACAGCCTCGTTATTTTATTGTTCCGTATTGTTTTTGATGTTTGACCGCACTGGGCCTGTAAGATAAAATGTTATTAATTTCTTTCATTTTTACCTTCAAAAACAAACCACTCATTGAATGTTTCGGACAAGCGTTGGTGGTATAGTGGTGAGCATAGCTGCCTTCCAAGCAGTTGACCCGGGTTCGATTCCCGGCCAACGCAGTTCTTTTATTTAGCTGGGTTCTGAGAGTTTCTTTTTCTTTATATTGTCCTCAATGTTATTTCTTTTTTTTTCTTTCTCTATTCCTCAATTCTATTTCATTCACAAGGCATGTGGTGCATTCTGACAAAGAGCGGGGAGCGGTGACCTTAAACTGCTCCTCCATGAGTTAGGCTGCAGCATTTTTTTCTTTCAGTAAGAACACTTTACTCGAGCCTTGGACAAATACATCTGTACGACCAACCCCCGATCATGCTGTCAATAACTTATATATGCTTCATATGCGAACTCCCCTTCCTGCTAAGTCATGTGCCTCCTTAGCGCAGTAGGTAGCGCGTCAGTCTCATAATCTGAAGGTCGTGAGTTCGATCCTCACAGGGGGCAGAGTCTTTTGCGTCCTCTTGATTTTAGCATTTTGCTTATATTTCAAACGTGTTGGTTTTTTGAATGCCTCAAAACATGGTCAAAGACTCCATTCACCCAAGTCATAGACTATTCTCTCTGCTACCGCACAGCAAGTGGTACTGGAGAGCCAAGTTTAGTCCAGTCCATGTTTCAGTTTTTCACATTTTTTCAGGGTTTCTCTCTGAAAATCACACTTTTTAATAGAAAAACAACACAATTGGATGTTCTAAATCCACAACAATGCTTAAACCAATCAAATTTTGAGGCCTGGAAAAAATCTGAGAACTTTGGTTGTAGTTTCCCTTTAATTCAAGTGCTAACAAGATGCAGATGTTTAGCTGTGTTTTTGTGGGGCACATGTGATGGTAGAGTTTGCAAAACAAATACCCACTGGATGGATTAAAATAATTATGATATCATATAGGCCTAGACTTTGTAGTTAACATTTAATTGTTTCAAGTTCCTCTGCGTATACATTATTGACGATCCGTAATGGTCCACCCACACAGACAGTGTGGTGAAGAAGGCACAACAGGAGGCTGAAGAAATTTGGCTTGTCACCTAAAATCTTCACAAACTTTTACAGATGCACAACTGAGAGCATCCTGTCCGCCTGTATCACCACCTGGGACGGCAAGTGCACCGCCCGCAACCGCAGGGCTCTCCATAGGGTGGTGCGGTCTGCCCAACGCATCACCGGGGGTAAACTTCCTGCCCTCCAGGACACCGACAGCACCCGATGTCACATGAAGGCCAAAAATGGCTTGCTCCTGAACGGGGTGGTGTACCAAATACATTTTGAATCAACAATTCCCTATATTGGGTTAAATAGGATGTCAGTAATTCTGCTCCCCAACTTTGTTGTTTTGTGGGTGTTACACATTTGAAGAGAAGCCAATGGATTTTCCAGCTTTATTGAATAAATAAAACTTCATAATGACCTAAAAGGAACCACCAGTGACCCACCAATGAGTCTAGACCATCTGGGAACACTGGGTATAGTGATATATCAATGCACAATCCATATGTACCTCACCATGAAGCTGTTATAGCCTTATTATTACAGTAAATTAAATACCCAAAGCTGAAATTTATTTATTCATATCTGACACCCCTTCTTTGAACAGAGAGGGTGGAGGATGAACGAGTGGAGGAGACTGAAAGCAGGCATGGGTTGGGCCAAAATGAAGCATGCATGCATGCAGTAATTCCTTATATTGAAAGCAATCTTTCTCTTTTGTGTTTCTTTACGTAACCACTATCACAACCATTAATTTAAGCATTTTATAACCAGGAAACAGTAGAATGTAGCAAATAAGATATTTAGAAATTTGTGTGAATTATCCTTATTCATAACATACAGTACAAATGTATTGTGTCCTGTGTGCCTTTGCGTTTCACCAGAAGAGGGCAGAAAAGTACACTAAACAATCCTGTATTTGCTTCAGCATGGAGATAGAAAGCTCGATTTTTACTTCGTAACAGGCAATATAGACATTTGCAGTTTGTGTGTTTGGGTAGGTTTTTCAACGACTATCCAACAAAATATTATTCAGTCATCTGGAATTTAATTCCAAAGACCATATAGTCCTATTTGCTAATTATTAAATAAATCTGAATATTTTTGTTTTATAAAGAGCATGATTTGTCAGATTGTCAATCAACTCAAGTGCCATTTGGAATTCTAGTTGTACACGCAGTGTCCTGTTTATTAGGTACAACCAGTACCGGTTCGGACCACCTTTGCCTCCAGAACAGCCTGAAAATATGATATTATTCATTAATATCTGACTCCCCTTATTTGAACAGAGAGGGCGGGGGTCGAGCGAGAGGGGAGAGTGAAAGCGCACATGGCTTGAGGGAGAGAAGGAAGCGTGCACGCAGTCGAACAGCGCCTGTGTTGAGAGTGGTACATCTACAAATCTTAGTCCACAATACCGTCTCATATAAACTCAGTGTGGGATTGCCTTTATGCACAAAAAACAATAATGTGAGAACCCGATGCAGACGTCGTATCATGGACGTTTAATAGTATCAACTGCTACTTTTTATTTGTGTCATTCATTTTTTAACAGGCCGTGAAATCATCGATTTACACTAAACCCACGGATACCTGGATTGAGATGCAGCAATGTCCCGAGGAATATGCCCACGCGTACATTTCTGGTGGATGTTTTCAGTTCTGTTTCTGGTGAAAGTAGTGGATGTTGGGGCATACAGCTGTCATGAGGTGAAGACCGCTTTCCAGGTGCGACAGATCGGCCCACTGAAGTGGGTACCGGAGACTCCTGGGACAGGTGAGTGTGCACATTTCCCGCGGTCAGCAGTGGCAGTTTACATTTACATTTGAGTAATTTACGCGTTGCACTTTGCAGCGAGATCATCCCGACTGTTTATAATTTTGAACTCAAATAGAAACGTTTTTCTATTGCATTTCTTTCCAGGAGTTGGTTCATCTGTATCCACCTCTCTATTAAACTTTGTCACTCTTGTAAATTTAGTTTTTTGAAATTAGAATTATGTAAATGAGAAATGTTAGAAATGTTAGAAGGACAACACAGCTACCTTGTCAGCACTTTGATCAACAAAATGTACGTATCTGGAAAAGAGGCTTGTGAAATGTAGATTCACAGTCAGAATTGTCATCCCTCTGGTTGGCTCCTGTCAGGAGCGCACGTGGTTCTCTCAATACACTTTGGCTCAACAATTGCTATTCAACCAAGCATGACATGACTATTAAAATGGTATATTCTGAATCAGGAGAAGATGGGCAAAAATCCACTGCTTGTTAGAAGGACAACACAGCTACCTTGTCAACACTTTGATCAACAAAATATACATATCTGGAAAAGAAGCTCATGAAATGTAGATTCAGAATTGTCCTTCCTCTGGCACGCTCCTGTCAGGAGCGCACGTGGTTCTCTCTACACACTCTTTCTGAGAGCCGGTGTAAATACAATACTGACAGAACCAGTTAAATATATATATATATAATTTTTTTGCTCAACAATAGCTATTCAACCAAGCATGACTATTAAAATGGTATATTCTGTATCAGGAGAAGATGGACAAAAATCCACTGCTTATCTGGGGGGGGTTATTTGTTTCTGCCAGATTTCAAACTTTAATAGCTCTTAGCATGCCATGACAATGAAAGTAATACAGTGCCTTGCGAAAGTATTCGGCCCCCTTGAACTTTGCAACCTTTTGCCACATTTCAGGCTTCAAACATAAAGATATAAAAATGTATTTTTTTGTGAAGAATCAACAACAAGTGGGACACAATCATGAAGTGGAACGACATTTATTGGATATTTCAAACTTTTTTAACAAATCAAAAACTGAAAAATTGGGCGTGCAAAATTATTCAGCCCCTTTACTTTCAGTGCAGCAAACTCTCTCCAGAAGTTCAGTGAGGATCTCAGAATGATCCAATGTTGACCTAAATGACTAATGATGATAAATACAATCCACCTGTGTGTAATCAAGTCTCCGTATAAATGCACCTGCACTGTGATAGTCTCAGAGGTCCGTTAAAAGTGCAGAGAGCATCATGAAGAACAAGGAACACACCAGGCAGGTCCGAGATACTGTTGTGAAGAAGTTTAAAGCCGGATTTGGATACAAAAAGATTTCCCAAGCTTTAAACATCCCAAGGAGCACTGTGCAAGCGATAATATTGAAATGGAAGGAGTATCAGACCACTGCAAATCTACCAAGACCTGGCCTTCCCTCTAAACTTTCAGCTCATACAAGGAGAAGACTGATCAGAGATGCAGCCAAGAGGCCCATGATCACTCTGGATGAACTGCAGAGATCTACAGCTGAGGTGGGAGACTCTGTCCATAGGACAACAATCAGTCGTATATTGCACAAATCTGGCCTTTATGGAAGAGTGGCGAGAAGAAAGCCATTTCTTAAAGATATCCATAAAAAGTGTTGTTTAAAGTTTGCCACAAGCCACCTGGGAGACACACCAAACATGTGGAAGAAGGTGCTCTGGTCAGATGAAACCAAAATTGAAATTTTTGGCAACAATGCAAAACGTTATGTTTGGCGTAAAAGCAAAACAGCTCATCAACCTGAACACACCATCCCCACTGTCAAACATGGTGGTGGCAGCATCATGGTTTGGGCCTGCTTTTCTTCAGCAGGGACAGGGAAGATGGTTAAAATTGATGGGAAGATGGATGGAGTGAAATACAGGACCATTCTGGAAGAAAACCTGATGGAGTCTGCAAAAGACCTGAGACTGGGACGGAGATTTGTCTTCCAACAAGACAATGATCCAAAACATTAAGCAAAATCTACAATGGAATGGTTCAAAAATAAACATATCCAGGTGTTAGAATGGCCAAGTCAAAGTCCAGACCTGAATCCAATCGAGAATCTGTGGAAAGAACTGAAAACTGCTGTTCACAAATGCTCTCCATCCAACCTCACTGAGCTCGAGCTGTTTTGCAAGGAGGAATGGGAAAAAATGTCAGTCTCTCGATGTGCAAAACTGATAGAGACATACCCCAAGCGACTTACAGCTGTAATCGCAGCAAAAGGTGGCGCTACAAAGTATTAACTTAAGGGGGCTGAATAATTTTGCACGCCCAATTTTTCAGTTTCTGATTTGTTAAAAAAGTTTGAAATATCCAATAAATGTCGTTCCACTTCATGATTGTGTCCCACTTGTTGTTGATTCTTCACAAAAAAATACAGTTTTATATCTTTATGTTTGAAGCCTGAAATGTGGCAAAAGGTCGCAAAGTTCAAGGGGGCCGAATACTTTCGCAAGGCACTGTATATTCTGAATTGGGGAGGCTGGACAAAAATCCATTATTTTTAATTTTTTTTGCTTTCAATCTTCAATGTCTCTAAGACAAGCCATGACAATGAAAATGAAATATTCTGAATCAGGGGAGGATGCACAAAAATCCACGTTTTTTATATATAGTGCCAGTCAAAAGTTTGGACACACCTACTCATTCCAGTGTTTTTCTTTATTTGTGTCACGTTCTGACCTTAGTTCCTTTGTTTTAGTATGGTCAAGGCGTGAGTTGGGGTGGGCAGTCTATGTTCTTTTTTCTATAATTTGGGATTTCTGTGTTCGGCCTGGTATGGTTCTCAATCAGAGGCAGCTGTCAATCGTTGTCCCTGATTGAGAATCATACTTAGGTAGCCTGGTTTCACTTTTGAGTTGTGGGTGTTTGTTTCCTGTTGTAATGTTTGTTTCACATTTCAGGACTGTTTCGTTTGTATCAGTCACGTTGTTATTTTGTATTCTTTAGTGTTCAGTTTAATAAACTACAATGGACACTTACCACGCTACACATTGGTCCGACCTCTCCTACTCCTCCTCAGACAAAGAGGAGGAAAGCCATTACAATTTGTATTATTTTCTACATTATAGAATAATAGTGAAGACATCAAAACTATGAAATAACACATATGGAATCATGTAGTAACTTTTTTTTTTTTTAACAAATCAAATATCTTTTATTTGACAGCTTTGCACACTCTTGGCATTCTCTCAACCAGCTTCATGAGGTAGTCACCTAGTATGGATTTCAATTTACAGGCGTGTCTTGTTTAAAGTTAATTTGTGGAATTTCTTTCCTTCTTAATGTGTTTGAGACAATCAGTTATGTTGTGACAAGGTAGGGTTGGTATACAGAAGATAGTCCCATTTGGTAAAAGACCAAGCCCATATTATGGCAAGAACAGCTCAAATAAGCAAAGAGAAACAACAGTCCGTCATTACTTTAAGACATGAAGGTCAATCAATCCGGAAAATTTTAAGAACTTTGAATGTTTCTTCAAGTGCAGTCCTTCTTGGTCAAATAACCCTTACACCATCAAGCGCTATGATGAAACTGGCTCTCATGAGGACCGCCACAGGAAAGGAAGCCCCAGAGTTGTACTTTTTATGACCCTTATTTAACTAGGCAAGTCAGTTAAGAACAAATTCTTATTTACAATGATGGCCTTCTGGGAAACAGTGGGTTAACTGCCTTGTTCAGGGGGAGAACGACAGATTTTTACCTCATCAGCTTGGGGATTCGATCCAGCAACCTTTCAGTAACTTTCCCAACGCTCTAACCGCTAGGGCACCAATAAGAAGAAGAGATTTGCTTGTGCAGCGAAACAACCGCCGGCGTCTTTGTGTGCCGTAGAGTAGGTGAACGGATGATCTCCCCATATGTGGTTCCCACCGTGAAGCATGGAGGAAGAGGTGTGATGGTGTGGGGGTACTTTACTGCTCACACTGTCTGTGATTTATTTAGAATTCAAGGCACACTTAACCAGCATGCCTACCATTGCATTCTGCAGCGATACGCCATCCCATCTGGCTTGCGCTTAGTGGGACTATCATTTGTTTTTCAACAAGACATTGACTCAACACACTTCCAGGCTGTGTAAGGGCTATTTGACCAGGAAGGAGAGTGATGGAGTGCTGCATCAGATGACCTGGCCTCCACAATCACCCGACCTCAAGCCAAATGAGATGGCATGGAATGAAAGGCCGCTCAGCAAGGAAGAAGCCACTGCTCAAAAAACGTCATCATGAGGGATGGACAATTATGTGGATATATTGAAGCAAAATCTCAAGACATCAGTCAGGAAGTTAAAGCTTGGTCGCAAATGGGTCGTCCAAATGGACAATGACCCCAAGCATACTTCCAAAGTTCTGGCAAAATGGCTTAAGGACAACAAAGTCAAGGTATTGGTGTGGCCATCACAAAGCCCTGACCTCAATCCTATAGAACATTTGTGGGCAGAACTGAAAAAGCGTGTGTGAGCAAGGAGGCCTACAAACCTGAGACAATTACACCAGCTCTGTCAGGAGGAATTGGCCAAAATTCACCCAATTTATTGTGGGAGGCTACCCAAAACGTTTGACCCAAGTTAAACAATTTAAAGGCAATGCTACCAAATACTAATTGAGTGTATGTAAACTTCTGACCCACTGGGAATCTGAAATAAATCATTATCTCTTCTATTATCCTGACATTCTTAAAATAAAGTGTTGATCCTAACTGACCTAAGACAGGGAATATTTACTAGGATTAAATGCCAGGAATTGTGAAAAACTGAGTTGAATTGTATTTGGCTAAGGTGTATGTAAACTTCCGACTTCAACTGTATATAAACTCAGCAAAAAAATAAACATCCTCACTGTCATCTGTGTTTTCAGCAAACTTAACATGTGTAAATATTTGTATGAACATAACAAGATTCAACAACTGAGACATAAACTGAACAAGTTCCACAGACATGTGACTAACAGAAATGGAATAATGTGTCCATGAGGAAAGGGGGGTCAAAATCAAAAGTAACTGTCAGTATCTGGTGTGGCCACCAGCTGCATTAAGTACTGCAGTGCATCTCCTTCTCATGGACTGCACCAGATTAGCCACATCTTGCTGTGAGATGTTTCTCCACTCTTCCACCACGGCACCTACAAGTTCCCAGACATTTCGGGGGGGGGGGATCCAACAGGTCCCAGATGTGCTCAATGGGATTGAGATCCGGGCTCTTCACTGGCCATGGCAGAACACTGACATTCCTGTCTTGCAGGAAATCACGCACAGAATGAGCAGTATGGCTGGTGGCATTGTCATGCTGGAGGGTCATGTCAGGATGAGCCTGCAGGAAGTGTACCACATGAGGGAGGAGGATGTCTTCCCTGTAACGCACAGCGTTGAGATTGCCTGCAATGACAACAAGCTCAGTCCGATGATGCTGTGACACACCGCCCCAGACCATGACGTACCCTCTACCTCCAAATTGATCCCGCTCCAGAGTACAGGCCTCGGTGTAACGCTCATTTCTTTGACGATAAACACGAATTTGACCATCACCCCTGGTGAGACAAAACCGCGAGTCGTCAGTGAAGAGCACTTTTTGACAGTCCTGTCTGGCCCAGCGACGGTGGGTTTGTGCCCATAGGCAATGTTGTTGCCGGTGGTATCTGGTGAGGACCTGTCTTACAACAGGCCTGCAAGCCCTCATTCCAGCCTCTCTCAGCCTATTGCGTACAGTCTGAGCACTGATGGAGGGACTGTGCGTTCGTGGTGTAACTCGGGAAGTTGTTGTTGCCATCCTGTACCTGTCCCGCAGGTGGGATGTTTGGATGTAGCGATCCTCTGCAGGTGTTGTTACACGTGGTCTGCCACTGCGAGGACGATCAGCTGTCCGTCCTGTCTCCCTGTAGCACTGTCTTAGGCATCTCACAGTACGGACATTGCAATTTATTGCCCTGACCACATCTGCAGTCCTCATGCCTCCGTGCAGCATGCCTAAGGCATGTTCACGCAGATGACCAGGGACCCTTGGCATCTTTATTTTGGTGTTTTTCATAGTCAGTAGAAAGGCCTCTTTAGTGTCCTAAGTTTTCATAACTGTGACCTTATTTGCCTACTGCCTGTAAGCTGTTAGTGTCTTAACGACCATGCCACAGGTGCATGTTCATTAATGTTTATGGTTCAATGAACAAGCATGGGAAACCGTGTTTACAATGAAGATCTGTGAAGTTATTTGGATTTTTACGAATGATCTTTGAAAGACAGTGTCCTGAAAAATGTACGTTTCTTTTTTTTGCTGAGTTTAGTCTGCTAGAAATGCTTTTTAAACAACATTTCTTAAATGTATTAATCACAATTCAATAAGGCTTACTAGGCCGTCATTGTAAATAAGAATGTGTTCTTATGGAAAATATATTGTGGGTTTGTGCAGGTGCAAGGAAAGAGGAAGGGGACAAATTAAAAGAATTTCACAGCCTAGCTTCCCTTTATCAATCAATACATCACTAGAGTCTTAACATATTTGCAATTTCACAGGGCCAACCAGCTGCTTACTAAGCAAACATTCTGCCTTGAGAAATGAATTAATACTTTTGTTAAATAGCTTGGCAGATTGCTCAACAGAGAGACGTGGCTTCTGAAGCCCAGGCTCCGAGCCGGAAAAAACTGAGTGAGGGAGAGCATCTCTCATAAAGTAGAGTCTATGTAGAGACATAGTGTTACTGAGGTTTTCCTCAGTTTCAATACAGTAAGTCAGATTTCTTAGTAATTCCAAGCCTGCATATGATGCTTAGATCTGATACTTTTGGACCTACAGTATTCAGAACAAATATGAAACAGGTCATGGGAAATGCACTTGAGTGCAAGTTTCAGACTGATACAGGAAATGCTTTGGGACATCGTCTGTCTAAGAGCATGTCTCCATATCTGCATGGAACATTAGGCAGACAGTAGCATTCGTCTAATGGAGGTTTGGTTACACCACAGGTTCATGGTCAGCTTTGTTGGTTAGCATATAATGACTGAGATTAGGAAAACTGATCCTAGATATGTTTTGGGAGGCATAAACTATCTGGAGCAAGCAGGGAAGACTGTGGTTTTGGCTCCTATCCAGCTATGTTGATTTGATTCAAAACTCATTCCCTGGGGAGAGCTGGTGTGGAGAGAAACAAGACACATCATCACCAAGGCGAACTACACTCCTGTCTCTCTTCTCTTCTCTGTGGTTCTGTTTCTCTTTGGGATGTGTGTGGTAAACATTTTCTTCCTCTTTCCTTCTCACGGCCTTCACGTGAAAATAACAGGAAGGAATGTTTAGAAGAAAAGGCCGTCATCATGACCAAGTCCAACTGAGCCTCTCCTTTCAATTGTGCTCTTATTATTCCATCTTTCAATTTTTTGCGGTAACGTCTTCATTTCTCTAAGGCCTTTGGAAAGTTTGGGAAACAGAAATAATGTTAGCCTTCTTAAAAAATCCTGACAGTATTTCTGGGTTTCTATGCCCGGATTGAGCCTGTTTTAAATTGAATAAGAACTTGGAGGAAGTATAAAGTGTTTTGATCCCGGGCCTTCCCTCTCCGAGAAACCATTGTGTGTCCTTTGAATCGGAGCAGAGGGCTAACTGCTTCCAGAGATGACTCATGTGACATCTAATACCTACGTGGACACAAACCACAGCCACTGGCAGGCCACGTATATTTCTGTGCCACATCTAGGGGTAGAGGCCACCACCGTATCACTGCATCTGACTCTGCATGCCGTAACAGGGAGAAGAGCAACAGATAGCAGCCTGTTCAACATACCTAGAGGGGCATCCAAACCACTCAATATATTTGTTTTGGTGGCGGTGGCGTCGACCCGGGTAACGGACAGGGCATGTCAGTTCCAGGCAGAGCAGTAGCTGGAGTAAGCCCCTTGCGAGACAACGCAGGGGAACAGGGCCTTGTGAAGATGTCACCAGTCTGAATGGAAGCATTTGAGCTGCTGCATGACAAGCGTTTACAGCATGCAGCCGGTAGGGTATAGACAGCAGCTGGCTGGCCTAGAGGATAGAATGACATTTGGACTGTTATGTGTGTTTGTGATTGGGGACAAAGTGAGAGCAGAGGCATAAGGTTGGAATGAGTGGCATGCCTTGCCGTGTTTCCATGCATACTGTACTGTACTATAGAGAAGGAAAATCTACTGGCCTGACTGTCCACCTAAATTCAGTGCTCTACCTCTCTTTGTCTCACTTTCTCCTTTATTTTTTCCATCTAATTTCTCACTGCCCTCTTTCTCTATCTCTCTCACTCAGTTCCTTTATCTCTACCTCAACACCCTACCCACAACTAATTCAACACAACCACATTTGCTCTAAACTCTTGTTTGTTGCTTTTAATTTGGAGTGGTCCAGAAGAGCTTGCTTTGGGTCGGGCCCATTCCCTCTTCAAAGTGCTGACCAGGGGATGGGGGATGAGAATATGAAGGGGTGTGTGTGTGTATAACTCCGACTACGAGTTGTACAATCGCCAAACATAGCAACACTTGACATTTGAAGTGGCGAAACCTCAGCTCTTTTCATACTTCTCTGTGTTTGCTTTAGGGATTCAGTGCTGTGTTTCATTCATTCTCAGCAAGCGCCTTCAGTGTGGCTGCGCCATCAGAGCCAGCCGGTCTGATTCTTGGATCTCAAAATGAAACAATGGCACTTTTATTGCACGCATCCTAATCCAGTTGATCTTTACTTTGTATTTATTACTACAAAATGATATCATGATGGTGATATGTATCCTACTTTCTGGTAATATAAAGAAACTTAAATGTAGTCATTCAGTTATTATGTTACCGCCATTTGAAATATGATTTAATAAGACGATATAAGATAAATAGCTGATTGTAGAACAAAGCTTAACTGAAGGACTAATGTTTTTCTGGTGGTCCAGTCTTTGGTAGTAAAACCTAACCTATTGCAAGTGTTCATACAGCTGCGTGACATTGAATACATTAGCTTTTAATGCCATACTTAAATGTGTGAAAATGATATGCATAACATTGTTTTAACAAGCCACAGGCCTAACTGCTTGTGTGTTTACTGATTTAGAGCCCTTCGTTTCTGCCATATGACAGGAAATCCGTGGAAAAGTAAATGCCTATTAGTACCTGCAGGAATGCAGTGTTTTATGAGATGCTCTTACGCCTCGATCACACCGACAGCTTCGTTGCGTTTTGGTCCACCAGAAGTACATTCCTTTCCAATGGAACGCTGCGTTTGCCTTGCAGAGGCAGTTGCAGTGCGTACTGTGTTGGATCTATCAAAATTATGCATCAAATTGTATGCCTAGACGGCTTGACAGAAATGGTAGCAGAAGGTGAATGTTGAAGTTTTGTTGCACACATATCCAGATAATGCTGCGTACCATTTTGCGCAATGATGCTGTAAGTGTGTTCGAGGCGCTAAACGTACCTAGGATATGTTATTTGAGGAAACAGCCTTAAATTATTCCAGCTCCAAATGTTCACTCTCCAGACACTTAATAACCACTCTCTGGCCCACCAGTTAATAAATAATGTCTCTCCGCCGCTGTGACATGCTCGCCAACAATCCATATCGAGATTACAAGGGTGTTCTGATCTAGCGCTTTGGAGATCAATTAGAGGTCAGGCGTGGAGACGCTCCATTCATAAACACCCACCGCCACCTCCGCCGTCCCGTGGCCTGACTAGATATGGTCACCTCATCTCTGTGTGGCTCAGATAATTACATTATATGATCTATCAAGGCTGCTCAGATCACTGTCTGTACGCAACACACAGACAGTCTGGCATCCTGTTGACTTTTCATTATCAGTTATGATAATGTAATATGAGAATGCAACTAGCAGTTTATTCACACATTCAGTACATGTGACACCATGTGTGACTCAAACCAGAACTCTGTTGGTGTAGGCACCCGTGTTCCTGTCAACCGAGCCATCAGAAGTCTTTGGCTGTGTCTGAATACCCATACTAGCGTACCACATAAACTGCGTTTGATCTAGTAGAATTCACTCGTCATTTCTGACACGTGTTTGACACATGTTTGACACAGCTGATAATTAGATAGATTGGCACGCTGAATGGCGGGAGACAACACAATTGCACATTAGATGTACTATTTTCGAAATGTCACATACTATTAAAAAATAAATCCTGCATACTATTTAGTATGCTGTTATGGGTATTCAGACATGGGCACCGTTTTCGTCTTTGAGTTTGGCTTAGCTCCAACACAAAGACAGGGTTCACATCATGTGTTTATGTTAAGGGAATGGGAACGCAGGATGTTATCACGCTGCCACATCCTTGCCTGGTTAAAGCATCAAAGTGTCTGGCAGCAACTCTAAGCTAATGATGCCCTTTGATTCGTTGCACTTATTTTAGGCTCCTTCAAACAGGGCCTTCTCACATGGGAAGCACACACATCCCCTCCAACCCAACCTCTTCTATAGTCAATATAAAGCCTCAGAGTCTTTGGTATGCTTGTCTGTACCCCAGCTTCACAACCCTACCCGCTCAATAATGATCCCAGAAATCCCTCAACAGCTTTATCTCTCATAAAAGAGGACTTGTGTGGCTGTAGGCAAAAAAACACAACAAACAAACTGCCTAGAGATGGAGTTGAAGGTACGGAAAATATTAAACATTTTCAATGAAAGTATCTCCAATGCCACTCATTACCATCCCACATAGATACAACTCTACAGCGTAGTTTGGTTAAATGCAATATTGTCCTTTCACTGTCTGTAGCCTTGACAAAGTGAGTTTGGCATGTCTTCAGCAGGTAACCAGCTCTGTTACAGAACTTCCCCACAACCTCTCTAATGTTCTCAGTCCAATCCCTGTCCCATCAGTGACATCCCAGTCTGAATCTGCTTAATGTGTCTGAGACAGGCTAGACTCAGGATCTCTTTTTGGATTTCAGTCTAAGTCATTGGTCTGGTGGGTGTTTATTGTATACCACCTATGCCCCTACCTTATTCAGTGTCTCTTCTGCACCTGTAAACTGGCCAATTCTTTCTTCGTAAAACTTGTTTCATAACACCAAACAGGCACCGACTACCAGGTAGATTGGCTTTTGCGTCTTTGTCATAACTGCCTTAAAAATGCTGGAGTTGATGATGGAAAGGCCAGGGTTGAAGGGAGCTTTCGTTGTGGATGCTCCTCTGCTCCTCGGGGATGTTAGTATTGAAAGAAGGCATCAGCAGCAGAGGCTAGCAGGTATTCTGGGAGAGTAAGCCCAGTAGTAAGGGTCAGGGTCAGACAGCTGTCTGGACAGACAGTCAGAGTGCTGTGGATAGGGGGCCTGTGGCTGAAGCTGAACCTTCTTAACTGTTTTAAAGCACCCTCTTTGCAAACCTCTCTACCTCCACATCCAAAAGCCCCTAGTGCCAACCAAACCTGTCATCATCAAATAGTCTGCCAGTCCCCTATCCCCTGTTTCCACCCAACCTTCAACTCTTCTCACCCACATCCAACATTCCCTAATGTCCTCTGACTCTGTCCTCCATCCCTCTACCCCCACATCCAATATTCCCTAATGTCCTCTGACTCTGTCCTCCATCCCTCTACCCCCACATCCAACATTCCACCAGTCCACTAAGCCTCAAGTGACCCGTCTGCTTCAACCCCTCTGAAATCCTCTGACCCACATCCAACTGCTCCCAGTGCCCCACAGACCCTGCCCTCAACCTCTTTGCCCCCACATCCAATAACCTACTAGACCCCAGCTGGAGGACAAGACCCACTAGACCCCTAGCACCCAAAATCCAACAATCTAACAGTCTACCAAGCTCCAAGTGCCCCCTGGCCCCAACCCTCTCCTCAACCCGTCTAAACCACATCCAAGCCGCCTCGCCCCCTGGCCTCTGGCTCTGGACCCCAACACTGCCAGCTTGACGCTTGAAAAAGCTAGACATTCCTGGCACGATTCAGGGCCGTCCAAAAATGCAGGTATGTGGCAGAGCCCCTTTTGAGCCATGTTTTCTTTCAACACAGACCCACCCAAGCACAGCAAATCAATACAGAGTAAATATCCTTCAAGTTCACTGGATGAGACAACTACAAACAGAACACAGCGCTTCCTGAGATGCAAGAGTCCGGTAGAGAGCGAAGAAGCAATATAGGAGGACCAAACTCCTGCATTAATCAGCTGCTTTTCCACAAAGTTATTCCTGTTCTCTGAAAACATGTCCAAACAGCAGCGTCAGGAAATCACCAGCCTCCCTGTCAACAACCTATCCAAATCAAAACTACATTTCCACTCCTTATTGACCAGATGTGGGCCGTCATTGTAAATAAGATTTTGTTCTTAATTGACTTGCCTAGTTGAATTAAGGTTAAATAAATAAAAATGAAATGTATTTGTGATGCAAGCAAATTGGGTCCAGGGATGTTTTTTAAGGACGGCTCACTGGTTACCAAGGGCACTTTTCTACCATTAAGACTGTCTCCTGCTTTTAACCACAGGAGTTTTGACTTGTGCACTCAGGGGTACTGAGACGTGGCGGAAGTAATTGTGAATAGAGTGGTGGCTTAATACGGCCAATTAGTCCGGAGGTATTTGTCACTGATAAGAGAATTAAAAGGCTGATGTCACGTTCGTCGTATACATAATGAGCGGACCAATGCACAGCGTGAGTAGAGTTCCACATATTTATTCAAGTTAACCTTCAAAAACAACAAAGAATAAACAAACATCCGTTGCCTCTAATGATCCCCAATTAGAGGCAACGATCATCAGCTGCCTCCAATTGGGAACCATACTCACACCAACATAGAAATATTAGACTAGAACACCCCCTAGTCACGCTCTGACCTATTGCACCATAGAGAATCCCAAGGGCTCTCTATGGTCAGGGCGTGACAGCTGAGTTGAGATCATTCTGACTCTGCACTCTGTGCGTGTGAATGTCTGGCCAGGCAGAACAAGCGGAGCGGTCCACACACTGATCGCTAATTAACCACCAGGACCTGTAGAGTTGGGCCTTGCCTTGCCCCACCAGCTCTCTTGGGTCTGTATCAAATCACATTAGTGCTAAGAGACTGGAGGTATGCGCTACAAGAGACTCACACATTGTTCTATAGGGGGCAGGAGGTTTGCCCTATAAGGGACTTAAGCCATGTTGGGACCATGAGCTACAATGGCTGTTGAAAATAAGATTTTGTCTAGAGGACATTGTCATGGTAACTGACTATATCTTAGACTCAACATCCTCAACTCTAATCCCAGGACGGTTACTGTGTTTTCAAGCTTTTGTTTGGCTTACAGGTATGTCTCAGATATTACGTTTACACAAAGGTAGGATTAGCAAAGGTAAATTCAATAGGTTGTGAATCACTTGCTATTGTTCAGTTCACTTTGACATTGGACTATTTATTTGCAAAGACCCAATAATAGAATCTGTTTGTACCTTCATCCCACAACCATGAAAACACTGGCTCTACTCATCAGCGTTCAATAAAGTACATAACAGCCATCTACACACACTGTGGAAAACATGCATTAGACCTTGGTTCTAATCAATGTTCTGGAATATTTCTGACACCGTCGACCTGCCCTGATAACGGTGGTTGGTGGTTGTAGCTCCCAAAGTCTTTTTGGGAATCACATTCTCCCCTGTCGCTAGATATTAATTTCATATTGGAGATAACACACAACGTGGCGAGCCAGCCAGCAGAGAAAGGGTCAGGGACATAGAGAGAGAAGGATTGTGGGAAAGAGACAAGGAGAGGTGGGGTCAGGAACAGAGAGAGTGAGAGGTCTGGGATAGAGAGAGTGTGAGACGAGGTCAGCATTGTGCTTGGCGCCAAGAACAATGGCTTGGAGACAAACAGACAGAGAGAGAGAGAGAGACAGAGAGAGACAGAGAGAGACAGATAAAGGGAGAGAGGTGGAGTCTGGGAAAGAACAAGAGAAATGAGACAGAAAGAGACAGAGAACAGGAGGAAATAAAGAACCAGACTGAAGAAGGTAGGGAGTTGGGGGACAGAAAAAAGGAGGGAGACAGACAGAGGGAGAGTGGAGGTCAAGCCAGTTGTGACTCCACTCTTCAGAGATTGGAACAGATGGGGGCTCAGTGGACTCTCTCTGGATAATTAAGTTACAGCCATGTGTGACAAGGGACATGCCAAACAAATGAGAGGGAGAGAGAGAAAGAGAGAGAGAGAGAATGAGCCAAGTGCGACCCTATTGTGTTTCAGGGGTGGATTTGGACTAGGGAAGCACTAGTCACTAGCCCCGGCATATAGGCCCATGCTTTCGGGGTCAGGTTTCCCCACCACCTGCGCCCCACTCCCCTCGCCTTTCCACCCAACCCCCAAAATTAGTTATCATATCAGCCACAGCCTTATGAGTAACCGTCTGGAGGGGACGGGGACAGGGACAGCAAGGGGGACAAGGAGATTAGGGACAGCAAGGGGGGTGAGGAGGGGGGGGGACAGCTAGGGGGACGGGGTGGTGGGGGACAGCAAGGGGGCGAGGGTAGTGGGGGACAGCTGGAGGACAAGGGTGGGGGCGAACAGCTAGGGGGACGAGGGGAATGGGGGACACCAAGGGGGACAAGGAGGGTGGGGACAGCAAGGGGGACAAGGGGGTGGGGACAGCTGAAGGACAAGGGTGGTGGGGAACAGCTAGGGGGACGAGGGGATGGGGGACACCAAGGGGGACAAGGAGGGTGGGAACAGCAAGGGGGTGGGGACAGCAAGGGGGACAAGGGGGGTGGGGACAGCTAGGTGGACAAGGGGGTGGAGACAGCTAGGGGGACAAGGAGGGTGGGGACAGCAAGGGGGACAAGGGGGTGGGGACAGCTAGGGGACAAGGGGGTGGGGACAGCAAGGGGGACAAGGGGGTGGGGACAGCTAGGGGGACAAGGGGGTGGGGGACAGCAAGGGGGACAAGGGGGTGGGGACAGCTAGGTGGACAAGGGTGGTGGGGACAGCTAGGGGGACAAGGAGGGTGGGGACAGCAAGGGGGACAAGGGGGTGGGGACAGCTAGGGGGACAAGGGGGTGGGGACAGCAAGGGGGACAAGGGGGTGGGGACAGCTAGGTGGACGGGTGGTGGGGACAGCTAGGTGGACGGGGGGGTGGGGACAGCAAGGTGGACAAGGGGGTGGGGACAGCAAGGGGGTGGGGACAGCTAGGGGGACAAGGGGGTGGGGACAACTAGGGGGACGGGGGGTGGGGACAGCAAGGGGGACAAGGGGGTGGGGACAGCTAGGTGAACGGGGGGTGGGGACAGCAAGGTGGATAAGGGGGTGGGGACAGCTAGGGGATGAGGGGGTGGGGACAGCAAGGGGGACAAGGAGGGTGGGGACACAGCAAGGTGGATACGGGGGTGGGGACAGCTAGGTGGACAAGGGCGGTGGGGACAGCAAGGGGGACAAGGGGGTGGGGACAGCTAGGTGGACGGGGTGGTGGGGCTAGCTAGGTGGACGGGGGGTGGGGACAGCAAGGTGGACAAGGAGGGTGGGGACAGCAAGGGGGACAAGGGGGTGGGACAGCTAGCTGGACGGGGGGTGGGGACAGCAAGGTGGACAGTGGACAAGGGGGTGGGGACAGCAAGGGGGACAAGGGGGTGGGGACAGCTAGGTGGACGGGGTGGTGGGGCTAGCTAGGTGGACGGGGGGTGGGGACAGCAAGGTGGACAAGGAGGGTGGGGACAGCAAGGGGGACAAGCGGGGTGGGACAGCTAGCTGGACGGGGGGTGGGGACAGCAAGGTGGACAAGGGGGGTGGGGACAGCAAGGGTGACAAGGGGGTGGGGACAGCTGGTGGATAAGGGGGTGGGGACAGCAAGGTGGATAAGGGGTGGGGACAGCTAGGTGGACAAGGGGGGGGGGACAGCAAGGGGGACAAGGGGGTGGGGACAGCTAGGTGGACGGGGTGGTGGGGACAGCTAGGTGGACGGGGGGTGGGGACAGCAAGGTGGACAAGGGGGTGGGGACAGCAAGGGGGACAATGGGGGTGGGGACAGCTAGGGGACGAGGGGGTGGGGACAGCAAGGGGGACAAGGGGGTGGGGACAGTTAGGTGGATGGGGGTGGGGACAGCAAGGTGGACAAGGGGGTGGGGACAGCAAGGGGGACAAGGGGGTGGGACAGCTAGGGGGACGAGGTGGGTGGGGACAGCTAGGTGGACGGGGTGGTGGGGACAGCAAGGGGGACAAGGGGGTGGGGACAGCAAGGGGGACAAGGGGGTGGGGACAGCAAGGTGGAGAAGGGGGTGGGGACAGCAAGGGGGACAAGGGGGTGGAGACAGCTAGGTGGACGGGGTGGTGGGGGACGAGGGTGGTGGGGGACAGATAGGGGGACAAGGGTGGTAGGGACAGCAAGGGGGACAAGGGTGTTGGGGACAGCTAGGGGGAACAGGTGGAGGGTGAGAGTTTTAATATCACATTCTCTGCCCTGCTAATTGTGGCCAGCCTCTGTGATGTCATGGCCTTGTTTATATATGTAACTGACAGTATGAGAGGGGCCGAGGAGGGTGTCAGGCAGCGTGTCACGACAGGGTGGACTGACTCTAGTGTGGGAACTGTGTTGATGTCATGGTGCCTGATTGAGCCTCACTTAGGATCATATTAGAACGTATTAGATCATTGCCTTTCATAGGGTTTATTTCGACCCAAGATATTATGGCCAGTGCTAGTCCAGTTTATAGGGGGATGTAAATGTTGTTACTTATGTGTGTGTGTGTGTGTGTGTGTGTGTGTGTGTGTGTGTGTGTGTGTGTGTGTGTGTGTGTGTGTGTGTGTGTGTGTGTGTGTGTGTTAGCATAGGCTATAGGCCTATGTGCAAGTGCATTCACCAATACTATTTATACTCCAGGCAGAACTTGTATTTTTAGCAGTAAGCTAAGCATGTACAGTATGACATCTTATATGATTGTATGTACTTTGTCTTGTTTTCTCCTCTTTTTAAATAATAATATAATATGTTTCTGAACACTTGAATGAATGGTGAGTAATGATGAGTGAGAAAGTTACAGATGCACAAAGATGTCCCCAAAGCATGCTAACCTTTCACCATTGCTGGTAACAGGGAAAGTTAGCATTTTTGGGGGGTACGATATTTATGCCTCTGTAACATTTTCACAATTAATTCATGATTATCTGCAATCATGGTCGCACCCACATGAATGTAAAAGTGTTCAGAAACATATTCTATTCTTATTTACAATAAAAGTGACTCCAAAATGACACAATACATTATTTACCATTCACTTCTATTTGGAAAGAGAAACGAGGATACCTAGTCAGTTGCACAACTGGATGCATTTAACAGAAATGTGTCTCCCGCATTTATCCCAACCCCTCTGAATCACAGAAATGTGTCTCCCACATTTATCCCAACCCCTCTGAATCACAGAAATGTGTCTCCCGCATTTATCCCAACCCCTCTGAATCACAGAAATGTGTCTCCCGCATTTATCCCAACCCCTCTGAATCACAGAAATGTGTCTCCTGCATTTATCCCAACCCCTCTGAATCACAGAAATGTGTCTTCCTCATTTATCCCAACCCCTCTGAATCACAGAAATGTGTCTCCCGCATTTATCCCAACCCCTCTGAATCACAGAAATGTGTCTCCCGCATTTATCCCAACCCCTCTGAATCACAGAAATGTGTCTCCCGCATTTATCCCAACCCCTCTGAATCACAGAAATGTGTCTCCCGCATTTATCCCAACCCCTCTGAATCACAGAAATGTGTCTCCCGCATTTATCCCAACCCTCTGAATCACATAAATGTGTCTCCCGCATTTATCCCAACCCCTCTGAATCACAGAAATGTGTCTCCCGCATTTATCCCAACCCCTCTGAATCGCAGAAATGTGTCTCCCGCATTTATCCCAACCCCTCTGAATCACATAAATGTGTCTCCCGCATTTATCCCAACCCCTCTGAATCACAGAAATGTGTCTCCCTCATTTATCCCAACCCTCTGAATCACATAAATGTGTCTCCCGCATTTATCCCAACCCCTCTGAATCACAGAAATGTGTCTCCCGCATTTATCCCAACCCCTCTGAATCACATAAATGTGTCTCCCGCATTTATCCCAACCCCTCTGAATCACAGAAATGTGTCTCCCTCATTAATCCCAACCCCTCTGAATCACAGAAATGTGTCTCCCGCATTTATCCCAACCCCTCTGAATCACAGAAATGTGTCTCCCGCATTTATCCCAACCCCTCTGAATCACAGAAATGTGTCTCCCTCATTTATCCCAACCCCTCTGAATCACAGAAATGTGTCTCCCGCATTTATCCCAACCCCTCTGAATCACAGAAATGTGTCTCCCTCATTTATCCCAACCCCTCTGAATCACAGAAATGTGTCTCCCGCATTTATCCCAACCCCTCTGAATCACAGAAATGTGTCTTCCTTATTTATCCCAACCCCTCTGAATCACAGAAATGTGTCTCCCTCATTTATCCCAACCCCTCTGAATCACAGAAATGTGTCTTCCTCATTTATCCCAACCCCTCTGAATCACAGAAATGTGTCTCCCTCATTTATCCCAACCCCTCTGAATCACAGAAATGTGTCTCCCTCATTTATCCCAACCCCTCTGAATCACAGAAATGCGGTTAAATGCAGACATAATTGTGCACAACAATATCCGAAACACAACCAAAACAACCTGCAAATGCATCCAACGAGTTTGTGGAGTCGAAAGCGTGATGTATTGATTTATATATTTTTGATTATACCTTTATTTAACGAGGCAAGTCAGTGGAGTCATTGCGTGCTAGGAATATGGGACCAAATACTTAACTTTTTCTTAAATGTAACACACTATAAATTAATTTGTCCTTATACTTATGACACCTTCAAATGGGGGAACTAGATACATAAAGTGCATTCCTTTCTAAACTGTAAAATAGATACAGTGCCTTCGGGAAAGTATTCAGACACCTTGACTTTTTCCACATTTTGGTTATGGCTTTATTCTAAAATTGATTACATTGTTTTTTCCCCTCATCAACCTACACACAATACCCCATAATGACAAAGCGAAAACAGGTTTTTAGAAATATCACATTTACATAAGTATTCAGACCCTTTACTCAGTACTTTGTTGAAGCACCTTTGGCAGTGATTACAGCCTTGAGTCTTCTTGGGTATAACGCTACAAGCTTGGCACACCTGTATTTGGGGAGTTTCTCCCATTCTTCTCTGCAGATCCTCTTAAGCTTTGTCAGGTTGGTTTGGGAGCGTTGCTGCACAGCTATTTCCAGGTCTCACCAGAGATGTTAGATCGGATTCAAGTCCGGGCTCTGGCTGGGCCACTTAAGGACATTCAAAGATATGTCCCGAAGCCACACCTGTATAGACTTGGCTGTGTGCTTAGGGTCGTTGTCCTGTTGGAAGGGGAACCTTTGCCCCAGTCTGAGGTCCTGAGCTCTCTGGAGCAGGTTTTCATCAAGGATCTCTCTGTACTTTGCTCCGTTCGTCTTTCCCTCGATCCTGACTAGTCTCCCAGTCCCTGCTGCTGAAAGACATCCCCACAACATGATGCTGCCACCACCATGCTTCACCGTCAGGATGTAGCCAGGTTTCCTCCAGACGTGACGCTTGGCATTCAGGCCAAAGAGTTCAATCTTGGTCAGACCAGAGAATGTTGTTTGTCATGGTCTGAAAGTGTTTAGGTGCCTTTTGGAAAACTCAAAGCGGGCTGTCATGTGCCTTTTACTGAGGAGTGGCTTCCATCTGGCCACTCTACCATAAAGGCCTGATTGATGGAGTACTGCAGAGATGGTTGTCCTTCTGGAAGGTTCTCCCATCTCCACAGAGGAACTCTGTCAGATTGACCATCGGGTTCTTTGTCACCTCCCTGACCAAGGCCCTTCTCCCCCGATTACTCAGTTTAGCCGGGCGGCCAGCTCTAGGGAGTCATGGTTGTTCCAAACTTCATCCATTTAAGAATGATGGAGACAACTGTGTTCTTGGGGACCTTCAATGCTGCAGAAATGTTTTGGTACCCTTCCCCAGATCTGTGCCTCGACACAATCCTGTCTCGGAGCTCTACGGACAATTCCTTTGACCTCATGTCTTGGTTTTTGCTCTGACCTGTGCTGTGAACTGTGGGACCTTATATAAACAGGTGTGTGCCTTTCCAAATCATGTCCAATCAATTGAATTTACCTCAGGTGGACTCCAATCAAGTTGTAGAAACATCTCAAGGATGATCAATGGAAACAGGATGCACCTGAGCTCAATTTCAAGTCTCATAGCAATTTATTTTTTCTAAAACATAAAATAGCAACAACTTCTAAAAAACAGTTTTTTTTTGTCATTATGCGGTATTGTGTGTAGATTGATGAGGGAAAAATGTAATTTAATACATTTTAGAATAAGGGTGTAACGTAACAAAATGTGGGAAAAGTCAAGGGGTCTGAATACTTTTCGAAGGCACTGTATATATACCTCCAACGTACATATATATATTTGTGTTTTGTCTACACATACTTAAAGAAATGGTTTCTTATAAGCCCATAAAGGCTGGACACCAATTGGTGTATGACACTGAAATAAAATAAATAAATGAATCAAATATACGCCTAATCCTGTTCTGTCTCCCTCTCCCTCTGTCCCATCAGATGTGGAGCTGTTGGTGTGTAAGCACCAGGGCCCGTCCTGCTGCACCCGCAAGATGGAGGAGAGCTACCAGGTGGCGGTGAGACGAGAGACCCTCCAGAATGTCCGCTCCTACAGCTTCGAGCTGAAGTACCTCATCTCCGGCCACGCTACCGCCTTCCAGGGTAAGAAGAGGGCCAGGGGAGAGGTGCGATGGGATGGGAAGGGCTTGTAGTGAGTAGTGATAGTAGGACAGGTGAGGGATATTAACCAAAAACATGGAGATAAAGGAACTCTTTTTTTTTGGAAAACTGGTACTTTTGGGCCAATTTGGCAAAAACTTCAATATCCTGATCCACAAGAAAGGGAATGGAACATACGAGAGGATGCCACTTAGTACTTGAGTACATAGTACTTGAGTGAGGCCTGTGAACGTAGATCTTTGCTGACATACAGTTGAACTTGTCCTTATTTACCACCAACTAAAACAGTGGAAAACCAAACACTTTTATTTGTTTTGCTAGTTATTTGGAAGGAAAAAAAGTATAGGAATTCAACTTGTTTTTATTCCAATCCTCTGGCTCTATCTCTAGTTCAGGACTCTTCCTCTGATAGCTTTTTATTGGTCACGAGGGCACAGCTATCTTCTGTTCCCCTCAGTGGTTTTGGCAGTAGCTGTGTTGTGGAGAGGGTAGACTAGGGAGGGTAGGTAGGGAGGGCTGGCAGTAGCTGGGTTGTGGAGTGAGTATGGAGTGTGGAGAGTAGCTCTGGAATGGGTGGGGGGTATGTATTGTTGGCAGTTAGCTGTATTGTGGAGAGGCAGATGGAGCATGAAGACTTGCGAGGGTATAGACTGCACTGCACACAGGCCCAACTCGGAGCCTCTTGCCTGCTATAGTTTATGGGCAGAAGTCTGTCCTCTGTGCCACTTTCTGCCTGCTTGGCTCTTTCTATCTGAGGGCAGCAGTAGATGGATGGTTGGCAGATCTGAATGGTCCAGCTCCGGCTGGTTCGGTTGCCAGAGGGGCTTTTACTGGGCCAAGGGAGGCCAGGCACCGGCCCAGCTCCCCCTGCCTTGTCTTCCCCCGATCAGGGTGACCGGTAATTGCAATGTCATTTAAAATTCCCACATTTTCTAAGCGGACAGATTTTTTTCTCCCAACCTCCAACGCTATCCCACAGAGTCTGCTGGTGAGAGGTTCTGAATGTTTTTGCTGTTGAAGGAATTTGTGAGCCATGCAATTTGTTTTATACGACAATGTACTGTGTGCATAGGCATTTTGCTGGACAGTTTTGTTTTATGATTGTTGTTTGGATACAAATGGTTGTTGGACTGCAGTATGGAAATGTGCATTCATGATATATAATGTATTTCTCCTCAATTCCAGCCATGGATATGAATAGTTTGTCAGTTTTATAGTTTTATTTTTTTATAACATTTTTGTCCTTCACATTTTCTAACAGTCCATTTATATTTGGGTGAGGTTTTTTTCTCGCCTGAGTCGCCTCGTTTCACTGCCAAAATTAAAATGAAACCATCTAGTGTTCAGCGAAATAACAACACAATGTCAAATACAGGTAGCCTAGTCAAATAATTAACATCCAATTACATTAACTGTTACTCTCTCGCAGGAATTCCACTAACGGTCCGTATGAAGCCAAATGTAGCTGCTGCTCATGTTGGTATCTGTACTGATGCCGCAAAATCTATGACAGGGAAACATAGTGGAGTGGTAACTCCCGACGCCACTTGGGTACACTGCAGCATCCACCGAGAGGCTCTTGCTGCCAATGGAATGCCTGACAGCTTGAAAGACATTTTGGACACTACAGTGAAAATGGTTAACTTTATTAAAGCAAGGCCCCTGAACTTTTGTGTATTTTCTGCACTAATAATCAATCAATCAATCCAATTTATTTATAAAGCCCTTCTTACATCAGCCGATGTCACAAAGTGCTGTACAGAAACCCAGCCTATAACCCCAAACAGCAAGCAATGCAGATGTAGAAGCACGGTGGCTAGGAAAAACTCCCTAGAAAGGCCCGAACTTAGGAAGAAACCTAGAGAGGAACCAGGCTCTGAGGGGTGGCCAGTCCTCTTCTGGCTGTGCCGGGTGGAGATTATAACAGAACATGGCCAAGATGTTCAAACGTTTATAGATGACCAGCAGGGTCAGATAATAATAATCACAGTGGTTGTAGAGGGTGCAACAGGTCAGAACCTCAGGAGTAAATGTCAGTTGGCTTTTCATAGCCGATCATTCAGAGTTAGAGACAGCAGGTGCGGTAGAAAGAGAGTCCAAAACAGCAGGTCCGGGACAAGGTAGCACGTCTAGTGAACAGGTCAGGGTTCCATAGCCGCAGGCAGAACAGTTAAACTGGAACAGCAGCATGACCAGGTGGTCATCAGGCCAGGTAGTCCTGAGGCATGGTCCTAGGGCTCAGGTCCTCTGAGAGAGAGAGAGAAAGAGAGAGAGAAAGAGAGAAAAAGAGAGAGAATTAGAGGGAGCATACTTAAATTCACACAGGACACTGGTTAAGACAGGATAATTACTCCAGATATAACAGACTGACCCTAGCCCCCCGAAACATACACTATCGTTCAAAAGTTTGGGGTCACTTAGAAATGTCCTTATTTTTGAAAGAAAAGCAAACAAAATGGTCCATTAAAATAGCCTCAAATTGATCAGAAAATACAGTGTAGACATTGTTAATGTTGTAAATGACTGTTGCCGCTGGAAACGGCTGATTTTCATGGAATATCTATATAGGCGTAAAGAGGCCCATTCTAAGCATCCATCACTCCTGTGTTCCAATGGCACATTGTGTTAGCTAATCCAAGTTTATCATTTTAAAAGGCTAATTGATCATTAGAAAACCCTTTTGCAATTATGTTAGGACAGCTGAAAACAGTTGTTCCGATTAAAGAAGCAATAAAACTGGTCTTCTTTTAGCCTAGTTGAGTATCTGGAGCATCAACATTTGTGGGTTCGATTACAGGCTCAAAATGGGCAGAAACAAAGTACTTTCTTCTGAAACTCGTCAGTCTATTCTTGTTTGAACAAGAGAACAACATCGAAATTGCAACTAGCGGTTCTGTGAAAATTTAATTTAATCAGAAGCCACTGCCAGATTTCTGGATTGGGCTGTGCTCAGAGTATCCTGCCTTGGCAAATCGTGCTGTTAAGACACTGATGCCCTTTGCAACCACATACCTATGTGAGAGTGGATTCTCGGCCCTCACTCGCATGAAAACTAAATACAGGCACAGTCTGTGTGTGGAAAATGATTTAAGACAGACTCCAAAACAATCCTACATTGCAGTTATGTGCATCCTTTCAAGCACACCCTTCTCATTAACCTGTGGTGAGTTATTCAACATTTTCAATGAACAAATAAGGTTTTATATGTAAGATGATTAAATAAAGAGCAAAATTATTGATTATATTATAATTTGTGCCCTGGTCCTATAAGAGCTCTTTGTCACTTCCCACGAGCCGGGTTGTGACAAAAATTCACACTCAATCTTATGTTTAATAAATAAATCAATCAATCAATCAATCAATCAAATGTATTCATAAAGCCCTTCTTACATCAGCCGATGTCACAAAGTGCTGTACAGAAACACAGCCTAAAACCCCAAACAACAAGCAATGCAGATGAAGAAGCACGGTTCTGTGATTTTTTTAATCGTATAGTGTGTGTGTGGCAGGCTTGCAATGATGGCTAAAAACAACAGTTGAGAGTGTGCTGACCCTGGTGCTAGAGGGGGTATGCAGCTGGAGGTTGAATGTCTGAAGGGGTACGGGACTATAAAAAGTTTGGGAACCACTGATCTAGCTAGTGGATGGATTAATTTGTCATTATGAACATAACTTCCTGCTTACCTCATGTCTGGAGCCTTCTGAAGTTAGGTCAGGTGCTCAACTGCTCATGTCTCCACAGAAATAGACTTAATCAACGGTGGAACAACTGAAGAAGCCATGATGATGAAGGGGGTGATGTCAGTTGACTTGGTTCTCAGGGACATCTAAGGACAACTAGTCCCGTTGGCATGCTGTGTGGAGATTTGATGTGCGTTGCTGTGGAGAAAGTCAAGTAGGGGAGCGACTGTTAGCGAGGTGTTTAAATATCAGATGAAGTCACTTATGTCATAACGGTGGAGCGGAGACATGCTTGGGGTGGTGAGATTGGTCCCTTTCTAAGTGCCCACTGGGCACAGACGTCAATTCAATGTCTATTCCACATTGGTTCAACATCATTTTCTGGAAATTATGTGGAAACAATGTTGATTCAACCAGTGTGCCCAATGGGTGGTGTGTGTGTGTGTGTTTCAGACTGATTGAAGAGACTTGTGTGTTGTGTACCTATGACCCTCCTGTATCAGAATAGATTACAACACTAATAATAATGTCTCACCTCACCTCTCTGTTTCTGAGATGGTATGTTGTGCATTTAGAGTTGTTCCCCACTCTCATCATCTCATCTGGAAGGTTTCCCCCCCCCCCCGCACCCCACACACACACCCACACACACACACACACACACACACACACACCCACCACTCCCTCAGTGCCAGAGCATCTCCCCAGCCTGCCTGCCTCAGCCTCAGTGGGGTATCCTACTCTGCTGGAGTGTTTATTTGATCACCTCACTCCTCCAGGCCTCCAGGGTGTGGCCTTTGTTTATGTTCCCTGTCTTCTTCTCACTCTCATGTCCTTCTCTTGGTACTGTACTGTAGCCAGGACCAGGCTAATCACTGAGGGAGCTGGCTTTTGGATGCCGCTCTGTGTCTGTCTTATTCTCGCAGTCTCTCTCCCTTCCTCTCTTTGTCGCTCGCTTGTACTCTCTCTCTCCCTGCCTCTCTCACTCACTCTCTCTCACTCACTCTCTCTCCCTCTTTGTCGCTCACACTTTCTCTCTCTCTCCCTCACTCTTTCTCATTCTCCCTTGACTCATTGTTCATGTCACATTGGCTTGAATCTAGGTTGTCCTTTTAGAAATCGCGAAAATGAACAACTAAGGAAGAATTTTTCACTTCCCAAACCCCGGTCTGGTCTGTCGAATCCGCTTCGTCAAGCGTTTTCGGAAAGTATGGCGAAGTTGGGCCTCTAGGTTTAGAAACTCTGTGGTTAAACCTCTCTCTGCTGGGCCAGGGCAGTCTGAATGTTCTGGTCAGAGGAGGCGGGCTGATCAGGCCGACTTATCTTAGTGAAGTTCTTTCTCTGTGTATGACTAGTAAACACACTGCTTGGCTCCACTGACTAGGTTGAACATCACTGATGTTATTCTCCCTTCTGACATCATCTTCACCTATAACGTCAGACAGACAGCTCAAATACATTTCACAGAGATGGGTCACACTAACTAGGGATCAATGTTTAGGAGGCTAGGGGTCAGATACTTACACACACAGAGAAAGGTCACACTAAGACCAGGGGGGTCAGGAGTTGTCAGCATTCCTACGTAAAAGCCTAATTGATCATGAGTGTTGGGACTAAAGGGAACGGGGTTTCGCTCCAGTCTAGTCTGAGTCTGAGCCAGACCAGATTAGACCAGAAGGGGCTTTGGTAGACAGAGGACCAGCCTGACTTGTCAGAGTGCTCCAGCCAATCAGATCTGGGCTAATCTCAAGCCTTTCATTGGCTGAGGCAGGCTGGAGCAGATGGACCAGACAATCATAGAACAGGCCTACGTATGTATCTATGTAAGAGTGTACACTGGTTTCAGGAGGGTCAAGGAGTTTCAGCCACCATTCCAGACAGAGGAGGGAATCCACTGTGAGTCCATCAGTGATTACTGTCCAGTCCAGACACACTAACCACTTGTTTACTCTACATCAACTCTGGTAGGGTTGGCAAGACTGTGTGTGTGTGTGTGTATGTGCGTGTGTGTTTAAATATGCATGATTTTGTATGTTTGAGTATGCAAAAGTGTGTGTGTGTGTGTGCGCGCGTGTGTGACTGACTGTGTCTATGATGATTGAGTGTGAGTGATCAGATTACCCTAGCCCAGACCCTAACCTTATCCATGCAGTTGATGCAACATAGCTGACCCTGTATCAGTGGCCAGGGGCATGGGGACTGGACACTCAGCTAAATTCCATAGCTGTGTTGCAAATGGTACCCTATTCCCTATATTATGCACTACCTCTGACCAAGGCCCTGGACAAAAGTAGTGCACTATATAGAGAAAAGGGTGCCATTTGGGACGCAGCTCATGTCAACCAATGAGTTGAGTTGAGGAGTGTGTGTGTTGTTGACACACTCCATCACCATGGATACATCTAACACACAGGTGAAATGATCATGAGCGGAAGTGTATTGGCATGACATTTTCAGGTGTTGATTGATTAGTCTGTTTATTCAAGTTATTTATGTGTGTGTGTGTGTGTATGTGCGTGTGTCAGTGTTTCCATTAGGAAAATGTGGGACCGGACATTTGACTGGCAGCATTTCCATTTACCGGACATTTGACTGGCAGCATTTCCATTTACCGGACATTTGAAAACTTTACCGGATCCGTATGCATTGGGTGCGTAACCTGATCAGGTTGTCTACCCAGGGTGCTCAGAATGACACAATCACATTTAGATGATGATAGTTCATATTAATAGAACATACAAGTCAAGGATGCAAAGATGTGCTGTCCTTCAAACTGAGTTCTTTCAACTTGTTAGAATAACTGTCCACATTTGCTTTTCCTCAGCCAACAAGATGACTAACAAACAACAAAATGACTATCCTATGTTAACCTACTATCCCCCATAGTAGAAAAGTTGACCTATTCTATTGGTCGGCTTGCCGAGAAAGAAATAGCCTATTCCAAACAGACTCAGGGATAGGTGTGGGATGATAGATCCCAAGTTCATACAACCAGTAGGTCTGTGTCACATAAAAAAGTTCAAAAGAATCTTTAGCCTAAAATGTTGATTATCTATTATTATTTCACATTATAAGCTCAGCAATGTGCCAAGGCAGTAGGCTACCACAAATGAACGTTCCATAACGTTCCATAAACCATTGTCAAAAGCGCACAGCACAAGCAAGCAGTTTCATGTGACAGAGATGAAAATATCCTTTAGAAATGTATAAAGAGGGGAGATCTAATATGCAACAACTACCATGGGTTTCTAAATGACTAGGATTGTGCCTTTGCCTACTGGACAATGAAAGAAAGTTGATAAAAAATAATTGCCTCCACAGACTGAAGTTGGCTAAGCTACTTTGAAGCAAGGTAAGACATTTTTATTGAACCTTTAGTTAACTAGGCAAGTCAGTTAAGAACAAATTCTTATTTTACAATGACGGCCTACCCCGGCCAAACCCTCCCCTAACCCGGACGACGCTGGGCCAGTTGTGCACCGCCCTATGGGACTCCTGATCACGGCCGGTTGTGATACAGCCCAGGATCGAACCAGGGCCTATAATGACACCTCTAGCATTGAGATGCAGTGCCTTAGACTGCTGTGCCACTCGGGAGACATAGCTCATAATATGTAATAAAACGTTCAGGTTTCAAACAATTAAGTTTATGTTTTCAAAATGCATACTGACTCCAGCACTGATGAGGCCTGCCTTCCGTTGCCTGTGTTTGAGATGCTGATGAGGCCTGCCTTCCGTTACCTGTGTTTGAGATGCTGATGAGGCCTGCCTTCCGTTACCTGTGTTTGAGATGCTGATGAGGCCTGCCTTCCGTTGCCTGTGTTTGAGATGCTGATGAGGCCTGCCTTCCGTTGCCTGTGTTTGAGATGCTGATGAGGCCTGCCTTCCGTTGCCTGTGTTTGAGATGCTGATGAGGCCTGCCTTCCGTTGCCTGTGTTTGCTGTTTGAGATGCTGATGAGGCCTGCCTTCTGTTACCTGTGTTTGAGATGCTGATGAGGCCTGCCTTCCGTTACCTGTGTTTGAGATGCTGATGAGGCCTGCCTTCCGTTGCCTGTGTTTGAGATGCTGATGAGGCCTGCCTTCTGTTGCTTGCTGTGTGAGGTGCTGAGATGAAGCCTGCCTTCTGTTTTGCTGATGCTGTGTGAGGTGCTGATGAAGCCTGCCATCTGTTACTTGTGTTTGCTGTGTGAGGTGCTGATGAAGCCTGCCTTCTGTTACTTGTGTTTGCTGTGTGAGGTGCTGATGAAGCCTGCCTTCTGTTACTTGTGTTTGCTGTGTGAGGTGCTGATGAAGCCTGCCATCTGTTACTTGTGTTTGCTGTGTGAGGTGCTGATGAAGCCTGCCATCTGTTACTTGTGTTTGCTGTGTGAGGTGCTGATGAAGCCTGCCATCTGTTACTTGTGTTTGCTGTGTGAGGTGCTGATGAAGCCTGCCATCTGTTACTTGTGTTTGCTGTGTGAGGTGCTGATGAAGCCTGCCATCTGTTACTTGTGTTTGCTGTGTGAGGTGCTGATGAAGCCTGCCATCTGTTACTTGTGTTTGCTGTGTGAGGTGCTGATGAAGCCTGCCATCTGTTACTTGTGTTTGCTGTGTGAGGTGCTGATGAAGCCTGCCATCTGTTACTTGTGTTTGCTGTGTGAGGTGCTGATGAAGCCTGCCATCTGTTACTTGTGTTTGCTGTGTGAGGTGCTGATGAAGCCTGCCATCTGTTACTTGTGTTTGCTGTGTGAGGTGCTGATGAAGCCTGCCATCTGTTACTTGTGTTTGCTGTGTGAGGTGCTGATGAAGCCTGCCATCTGTTACTTGTGTTTGCTGTGTGAGGTGCTGATGAAGCCTGCCATCTGTTACTTGTGTTTGCTGTGTGAGGTGCTGATGAAGCCTGCCATCTGTTACTTGTGTTTGCTGTGTGAGGTGCTGATGAAGCCTGCCATCTGTTACTTGTGTTTGCTGTGTGAGGTGCTGATGAAGCCTGCCTTCCGTTGCCTGTGTTTGCTGTGTGAAATGCTGTAGCAGCAGCTCTCGCGCTGTCAGACAGATTTTACACTCAAAGCCTCTGTATCTGCATGCTGTACGTGTGTGATGAATAAGATACATAACGAATATACTGTACAAGTGTAAATTAACCCGATAAGCACGACCATTCAAATGTATTTACATCGACGGGTACAGTGACTTGTGAAAGTATTCACCCCCCTTGGCATTTTTCCTATTTTGTTGCCTTACAACCTGGAATTAAAGTCCCTGCCGATGAAAAACATCCCCACAGCATCTGACCAGAGTACCTTCTTCCATATGTTTGGGAAGTCTCCCACATGCCTTTTGGCAAACACCAAACATGTTTGCTTATTTTTTTCTGGCCACTCTTTCGTAAAACACCAGCTCTGTGGAGTGTATGGCTTAAAGTGGACAGATACTCCAATCTCCGCTGTGGAGCTTTGCAGCTCTTTCGGGGTTATCTTTGGTCTCTTTGTTGCCTCTCTGATCAATGCCCTCCTTGCCTGGTCCTTGGGTTTTGGTGGGCCGCCCTCTCTTGGCAGGTTTGTTGTGGTGCCATATTTTTTAATGATAGATTTAATGGTGCTCCATGGGATGTTCAAAGTTTTGGATATTTTTTTATAACCCAATCCTGATCTGTACTTCTCCACAACTTTGTCCCTGACCTGTTTGGAGAGCTCCTTGGTCTTCATAGTGCCACTTGCTTGGTGGTGTTGCAGACTCTGGGGAATTTCAGAACAGTTGTATGTATACTGAGATCATGTGACAGATCATGTGACACTTAGATTGCACACAGGTGAACTTTATTTAACTAATTATGTGACTTCTGAAGGTAATTGGTTGCACAGATCTTATTTAGGGTCTTCGTAGCAAAGGGGGTGAATAAATATGCACGCACCACTTTTCCATTATTTATTTTGAGAATTTTTTTAACAAGTATTTTGTACTATTTTGTCCATTACATGAAATCCAAATAAAAATCCATTTACATTACAGGTTGTAATGCAACAAAACAGGAAAAACGCCAAGGGAGGTGAATACGTTTGTATTTCCATAAATGAATAGGCTAAAATGCATTATTCGTAATGGGATTTTTCCTCTCCTGGAAAACTGGCCTGCAACTATTTTATTTATTGGCTTTTCAAATGTTTTATCGGCCAAAAGCCGGCTATTACCGGCTAACGGAAACCCTGGTGTGTGTGTACCCTGCACCCTACCTATATGGCACCATTGATCCCTCCAGTATGAGTATGATATTTCCTTGTACAGGAAAAGTGATTTGATTATAATTGAATGCACAGGGAAGGGCAGTCAGTTTGTGGGTAGTGGTGAGAAAAGCTAGCTTCCAGAAAGGGAGGCAATTGTAAGGTCTCTCGTTAAGGCCGGTTAATGAACTGATCTTCGTCTGTGTATGATTGGAGTTGGGAACTCGTCTGTGTATGCATGCGTGTGTGTGTCCTAAGATCCTGGGAGACAGATTAACCTACAGTGGTACCTCAAAAAATAGCTGGCGGGTGGTCCCGGAGTTGAGAGAGAACTTGGGTAAATGCAAAGGCACAATTACACTTGACACTTCAAAAAAAAAAAAAAAAAAAAAAAAAGCATGGTGGGCTTTTGGTTTCTCTCCCTCTAAAAACAGAAAGAAATCATTCTAAATAACAAACTGGCTATATTTACCACAGTGTGAAAGAGTGATTGTCACGTTTGTCATAAGGATCGGACCAAGGCGCAAAAACAACAAACGAACCGTGAAGCTATACAACTTCGTGGAAACAGGCAACTAAACATAGTCAAGATCCCACAACACAAATGAGGAAAATGGCTACCTAAATATGATCCCCAATCAGAGACAACAATAAACATCTGTCTCTGATTGGGAACCATATCAGGCCAACATAGACATACAAAACCCCCTAGACATACAAAAACTAGAGTACCCACCCTAGTCACACCCTGACCTAACCAAAATATATAGAAAAACAGAGATATCTAAGGTCAGGGCGTGACAATGATAGCCCCTCTATATAAAGTGAGTTTCTGAAACAGGTCCATCTTTGCTGATGTGAAGAAGAAACTGAATGAGAGTCCAGCGAGGATAGGGAGGGGAAAAAGGTTTCCCATATTTTGCAGCATAAAGCTATATTTGTTAGCATTAAGCTGAGAGACTCACTCATTCATGGCTTTGGATCAAAATAAATAAGTACCAACAGTGTTTAATAAGAAATGTTTTGACAAGTTAATCTGCTCATATTGTGTGTGTGTTCAATTATTTGTGGCATTGTGGTTACAATGAAGAATGTAAACTAAATGAATAAATGAAATCCTATTCATAATGAGTAACCAACGTTAACCAACGGTGCAAGCTTGTAATTTTTCCTTATACCATTTTTTTGTAAGATTTGATTGGATTTTTTTAGACAATACAAAACATACATATACAAATTACAACAACATCACACCTGCCCAGACTCACCTGCTCAGACCCCCATTTCCTGCGCCCGCATCACTCTCCGCCACACGGCCTCAAACTGCACCATTTTGTTTTTCTCCGTCGCCCGCACACACTTTCAACATTTGGATAAAAAAGCATTTAAATAAAGGCTGACATTGGTTGATTTTCAGTTTTTCAGTATTTTTTTTTTTCAAGATGATTGACAAGAAAGTCCAACCCATTGGGTATCTCACTGCACCCTCATATGCCATGTCTTGAAATATGCAGACAGACGGATTAAAAGTTCATTTCCATTGTAATACTTCTGACAGACAAATTTCTAACTCCACCCATAAGTTTTGGACTTTATAACATTCCCAAAAGGCATGGATTATTATAACCTAAAAAAAAATGAACCTGGTAGTCTAATTGAATTTACTGCAGGCCTAAGTCCTATTGGTTTAACATGATGAATGAATGATTATATTGAAGATTGAAGCCACCGCTTAATGAGTTCCGAGAGCCGATCCGTTACCCAACAAAATAACACACATTTATTTAGCCTAACTGTTTTTATGACTACAGACAGTAGGCTATTATTCCTCTTTTCCTGCATTCATTAATTTGTCTGCATGTCTATTCAACATTTGGCTAAAAAGAAACCACGCCATGAATTAAGAACATACAGTTGAAGTCGGAAGTTTACATACACCATAGGAAATACATTTAAACTTGGTTTTTCACAATTCCTGACATTTAATCCTTGTAAAAATTCCCTGTCTTAGGTCAGTTAGGATCACCACTTTATTTTAAGAATGTGAAATGTCAGAATAATAGTAGAGAGAATTATTTATTTCAGCTTTTATTTATTTCATCACATTCCCAGTGGGTCAGAAGTTTACATACTCTCAATTAGTATTTGGTAGCATTGCCTTAAACAATTTAAACTTTGGTCAAACGTTTCGAGTAGCCTTCCACAAGCTTCCCACAATAAGTTGGGTGAATTTCGGCCAATTCCTCCTGACAGAGCTGGTGTAACTGAGTCAGGTTTGTAGGCCTCCTTGCTCGCACACGCTTTTTTCAGTTCTGCACACAAATGTTCTATAGGATTGAGATCAGGGCTTTGTGATGGCCACACCAATACCTTGACTTTGTTGTCCTTAAGCCATTTTGCCAAAACTTTGGAAGTATTCTTGGGGTCATTGTCCATTTGGAAGACCCATTTGCGACCAGGCTTTAACTTCCTGACTGATGTCTTGAGATGTTGCTTCAATATATCTACATAATTTTCCATCCCTCATGATGCCATCTAGTTTGTGAAGTGCACCAGTCCCTCCTGCAGCAAAGCACCCCCACAACATGATGCTGCCAGCCCCGTGCCTCACGGTTGTGATGGTGTTCTTCAGCTTGCAAGCCTCACCCTTTTTTCTCTAATCAAATCAAATCAAATCAAATGTATTTATATAGCCCTTCGTACATCAGCTGATATCTCAAAGTGCTGTACAGAAACCCAGCCTAAAACCCCAAACAGCAAGCAATGCAGGTGTAGAAGCACGGTGGCTAGGAAAAACTCCCTAGAAAGGCCAAAACCTAGGAAAAAACCTAGAGAGGAACCAGGCTATGTGGGGTGGCCAGTCCTCTTCTGGCTGTGCCGGGTGGAGATTATAACAGAACATGGCCAAAATGTTCAAATGTTCATAAATGACCAGCATGGTCGTATAATAATAAGGCAGAACAGTTGAAACTGGAGCAGCAGCACGGCCAGGTGGACTGGGGACAGCAAGGAGTCATCATGTCAGGTAGTCCTGGGGCATGGTCCTAGGGCTCAGGTCCTCCAAGAGAGAGAGAGAGAAAGAGAGAATTAGAGAACGCACACTTAGATTCACACAGGACACCGAATAGGACAGGAGAGGTACTCCAGATATAACAAACTGACCCTAGCCCCCCGACACATTAACTACTGCAGCATAAATACTGGAGGCTGAGACAGGAGGGGTCAGGAGACACTGTGGCCCCATCCGAGGACACCCCCAGACAGGGCCAAACAGGAAGGATATAACCCCACCCACTTTGCCAAAGCACAGTCCCCACACCACTAGAGGGATATCTTCAACCACCAACTTACCATCCTGAGACAAGGCTGAGTATAGCCCACAAAGAACTCCGCCATGGCACAACCCAAGGGGGGGCGCCATCCCAGACAGGATGACCACATCAGTGAATAAACCCACTCAGGTGACGCACCCCTTCCATGGACGGCAAGAGAGAGCCCCAGTAAGCCAGTGACTCAGCCCCTGTAATGGGGATAGAGGCAGAGAATCCCAGTGGGAAGAGGGGAACCGGCCAGGCAGAGACAGCAAGGGCGGTTCGTTGCTCCAGAGCCTTTCCGTTCACCTTCCCACTCCTGGGCCAGACTACACTCAATCATATGACCCACTGAAGAGATAAGTCTTCAGTAAGGACTTAAAGGTTGAGACCGAGTTTGCGTCTCTGACATGGGTAGGCAGACCGTTCCATAAAAATGGAGCTCTATAGGAGAAAGCCCTGCCTCCAGCTGTTTGCTTAGAAATTCTAGGGACAATTAGGAGGCCTGCGTCTTGTGACCGTAGCGTACGTGTAGGTATGTACGGCAGGACCAAATCAGAGAGATACGTAGGAGCAAGCCCATGTAATGCTTTGTAGGTTAGCAGTAAAACCTTGAAATCAGCCCTTGCTTTGACAGGAAGCCAGTGTAGAGAGGCTAGCACTGGAGTAATATGATCAAATTTTTTGGTTCTAGTCAGAATTCGAGCAGCCGTATTTAGTACTAACTGAAGTTTATTTAGTGCTTTATCCGGGTAGCCGGAAAGTAGAGCATTGCAGTAGTCTAACCTAGAAGTGACAAAAGCATGGATTAATTTTTCTGCATCATTTTTGGACAGAAAGTTTCTGATTTTTGCAATGTTACGTAGATGGAAAAAAGCTGTCCTTGAAATGGTCTTGATATGTTCTTCAAAAGAGAGATCAGGGTCCAGAGTAACGCCGAGGTCCTTCACAGTTTTATTTGAGACGACTGTACAACCATTAAGATTAATTGTCAGATTCAACAGAAGATCTCTTTGTTTCTTGGGACCTAGAACAAGCATCTCTGTTTTGTCCGAGTTTAAAAGTAGAAAGTTTGCAGCCATCCACTTCCTTATGTCTGAAACACATTCTTCTAGCAAGGGCAATTTTGGGGCTTCACCATGTTTCATTGAAATGTACAGCTGTGTGTCATCCGCATAGCAGTGAAAGTTAACATTATGTTTTCGAATAACATCCCCAAGAGGTAAAATATATAGTGAAAACAATAGTGGTCCCAAAACGGAACCTTGAGGAACACCGAAATTTACAGTTGATTTGTCAGAGGACAAACCATTCACAGAGACAAACTGATATCTTTCCGACAGATAAGATCTAAACCAGGCCAGAACTTGTCCGTGTAGACCAATTTGGGTTTCCAATCTCTCCAAAAGAATGTGGTGATCGATGGTATCAAAAGCAGCACTAAGGTCTAGGAGCACGAGGACAGATGCAGAGCCTCGGTCCGATGCCATTAAAATGTCATTTACCACCTTCACAAGTGCCGTCTCAGTGCTATGATGGGGTCTAAAACCAGACTGAAGCATTTCGTATACATTGTTTGTCTTCAGGAAGGCAGTAAGTTGCTGCGCAACAGCCTTTTCTAAAATTTTTGAGAGGAATGGAAGATTCGATATAGGCCTATAGTTTTTTATATTTTCTGGGTCAAGGTTTGGCTTTTTCAAGAGAGGCTTTATTACTGCCACTTTTAGTGAGTTTGGTACACATCCGGTGGATAGAGAGCCGTTTATTATGTTCAACATAGGAGGGCCAAGCACAGGAAGCAGCTCTTTCAGTAGTTTAGTTGGAATAGGGTCCAGTATGCAGCTTGAAGGTTTAGAGGCCATGATTATTTTCATCATTGTGTCAAGAGATATAGTACTAAAACACTTGAGCGTCTCTCTTGATCCTAGGTCCTGGGAGAGTTGTGCAGACTCAGGACAACTGAGCTTTGAAGGAATACGCAGATTTAAAGAGGAGTCCGTAATTTGCTTTCTAATAATCATAATCTTTTCCTCAAAGAAGTTCATGAATTTATCACTGCTAAAGTGAAAGTCATCCTCTCTTGGGGAATGCTGCTTTTTAGTTAGCTTTGCGACAGTATCAAAAAGGAATTTCGGATTGTTCTTATTTTCCTCAATTAAGTTAGAAAAATAGGATGATCGAGCAGCAGTAAGGGCTCTACGGTACTGCACGGTACTGTCTTTCCAAGCTAGTCGGAAGACTTCCAGTTTGGTGTGGCGCCATTTCCGTTCCAATTTTCTGGAAGCTTGCTTCAGAGCTCGGGTATTTTCTGTGTACCAGGGAGCTAGTTTCTTATGAGAAATGTTTTTAGTTTTTAGGGGTGCAACTGCATCTAGGGTATTGCGCAAGGTTAAATTGAGTTCCTCAGTTAGGTGGTTAACTGATTTTTGTCCTCTGGCGTCCTTGGGTAGACAGAGGGAATCTGGAAGGACATCAAGGAATCTTTGTGTTGTCTGTGAATTTATAGCACGACTTTTGATGTTCCTTGGTTGGGGTCTGAGCAGATTATTTGTTGCAATTGCAAACGTAATAAAATAGTGGTCCGATAGTCCAGGATTATGAGGAAAAACATTAAGATCCACAACATTTTTTCCATGGGACAAAACTAGGTCCAGCGTATGACTGTGACAGTGAGTGGGTCCAGAGACATGTTGGACAAAACCCACTGAGTCGATGATGGCTCCGAAAGCCTTTTGGAGTGGGTCTGTGGACTTTTCCATGTGAATATTAAAGTCACCAAAGATTAGAATATTATCTGCTATGACTACAAGGTCCGATAAGAATTCAGGGAACTCAGTGAGGAACGCTGTATATGGCCCAGGAGGCCTGTAAACAGTAGCTATAAAAAGGGATTGAGTAGGCTGCATAGATTTCATGACTAGAAGCTCAAAAGACGAAAACGTCTTTTTGTTTTTTGTAAATTGAAATTTGCTATCGTAAATGTTAGCAACACCTCCGCCTTTGCGGGATGCACGGGGGATATGTTCACTAGTGTAGCCAGGAGGTGAGGCCTCATTTAACACAGTAAATTCATCAGGCTTAAGCCATTAAGCCTCTAAACATAACAATTTTCATTATGGCCAAACAGTTCTATTTTTGTTTCATCAGACCAGAGGACACTTCTCTATAAAGTACGATATTTGTCCCCATGTGCAGTTGCAAACCATAGTCTGGCTTTTCTATGGTGGTTTTGGAGCAGTGGCTTCTTCCTTGCTGAGCAGACTTTCAGGTTATGTCGATATAGGACTCGTTTTTCTGTGGATATAGATACTTTGTACCTGCTTCCTTCAGCATCTTCACAAGGTCCTTTGCTGTTGTTCTGGGATTGATTTTCACTTTTCACACCAAAGTATGTTAATTTAAAAGTATGTTAAGGAGATCAAAAAAAAAATCCCCCAATTTGTTGGGATCCCCCAATTTGTGCCACAGTTTAGACTACTGGTCAGTCAGAGTTGAGTTATATTGTAAGGTGTAGCCTAATGGCCAAAAAAATGCAAAGTTGCAATATATTGCTTTAAGTACTCAAACGTTTTACATGTCTAACCCAATATTATAGACCAGATTTGCACTAATGAAAAATGCATCAACCCCTACTAGTACAGCACCTTCAGAAAGTATTCAGACCCCCCTGATTGGTTACTCTGACAGAGATCTAGTTCCTCTGTGGAGATGGGATAACCTTCCAAAAGGACAACCATCTCTGCAGTACTCCACCAATCAGGCCTTTATGGCAGAGTGTCCAGATGGAAGCCACTTCTCAGTTAAAGGCATATGACAGCTCGCTTGAGTTTGCTAAAAGTCACCTTAACACACTCAGACCATTAGAAACATGATTATCTGGTCTGATTAATTCTCTGGTCTGGTTCAAATCCAGGCTGTATCACACCCAACTGTGATTCGGAGTCCCATAGGATGACGCACAATTGCCCCAGCATTTGACGGTGTAGGCCGTTATTGTAAATAAGAATTTGTTTTTAACTGACTTGCCTAGATAAATGTAGAAATGTATATATTTTTATTTATGTGTTGACTGAATATACACAAGGGCTAAATTGCTAAATTGATGGTGAAGCCATAAAGCCTCCGCTACTTCAGGAAACAGCAGAGAGAGCACACCCCTATCCACATCGACGGTACCGCAGTAGAGAAGATGAAAAGCTTCAAGTTTCTCGACTGAAGAACAGTCTATGACTAGGGTGGCTGGAGTCTTTGACCATTTTTAGGCCCTTCCCCTGACACCGCCTGGTACAGAGGTCCTGGATGGCAGGAAGCTTGGCCGCGGTTATGTACTGGGCTGTACGCACTACCCTCTGAAGTGCTTTGCAGTCGGAGGCCGAGCAGTTGCCATACCAGGCAGCTGTAAAACCTTTTGAGGATCTGAGGACCCATGCCAAATCTTTTAAGTCTCCTGATGGGGAATAGGTTTTGTTGTGCCCTCTTGGTATGCTTGGACCATGTTAGTTTGTTGGTGATGTGGACGCCAAGGAACTTGAAGCTCTCAACCTGCACCACTGTACCCCCACGATGAGAATGGGGGTGAGCTCGGTCCTCCTTTTCCTGTCATCATCACAATCATCTCCTTTGTCTTGGAATCGTGCCTAGACAAGGCCACTCCGACATTGTTCATCCTAATATTATATATTTCTTAACTCCATTCTTTTACTTTAGATTTGTGTGTATTGTTGTGAATTGTTAAATATTACTGCACTGTTGGCACTAGGAACACAAGCATTTTGCTAGACCTGCAATAACATCTGCTAAATATGTGTATGTGACAAATACAATTTGATTTGATTTGATTAAGAAAAAAAGAAAGGGGTTCACATATTTATTTAAAGAGTTATTTAATGTAGGTGTTTTATTTATTACATGTACTTGTGGAATGTTACCGAATAGATAACAATAGAAATAATTATCTGGTGGCATTGGTAGAGAGTCAGGCGGAGAATGGAGTGAAGGTGCACTGTACTGTAGGTACACAACAATGCCGTGGGCCAGGTGTGAATGGTTGAGCAGCCTTTCCAATCAAATGGAATACAAAAGAAGCCATCCAACATCCAATTGGCTATTAGCAGGACAATAGACTCTTGCTGAGTTTAGGGGCTTTAAATGTATTAATGGATGTTTGCGAGGTATGTCACTTCACCCATTCTTTGCAGAGCCCACCACATGCACTGTTTTCTAGCCACATCTGGATGGATCCATAACGAATTACTATGGGAATTAATATCACTAAAATGACATAAATATTGGAATGAAGTAGGATAATGCAATTGAAGGCAACAAATGGTTGCTTACTGAAACTGTGACGTTTGTCGTCTGAAGGAGACCAAGGTGTAGCGTGGTAAGTGTTCATGATACTTTAATTACTCAGAACACCAAACAAAAACAACAAAAGAATAACGAACGTCACGTTCTGCAGACCCAATCAGAGACAACGATAAACAGCTGCCTCTGATTGGGAACCACACGCAAAAAACAAAGAAATCGAAAACATAGAAATAAAGAAACTAGAATGCCCACCCTAGTCACACCCTGGCCTAACCAAAATAGAGAATAAAAGCCTCTCTATGGCCAGGGCGTGACAGAAACACCCAAACATCCAATTGTTATAACAGGATTTGAAGCAATAGCCTACCCGTGTCTGGTCAACAATTTCAGCACCACATTGCCCTACTCTGAGACAAGCATGGGGACTAGTCTTGATTTTTATAAACTTTATTTAACTAGGCTAGTCAGTTTATAACAAATTCTCATTGACAATGATGGCCTAGGAACGGTGGGTAAACTGCCTTGTTCAGGGGCAGAACGACAGATGTTTACCTTGTCTGCTCAGGGATTCAATCTAGCAACCTTTCGTTAGTGGCCCAACGCTCTAACCACTACCTGCCGCCCCAAATGTTATTGTCCGAACATGGGTTGATAAATCAATCAGATTTTTTATTTTCACTGAATCTCCATTTGGGTATTGGTTAGCCTACAATTAGGGTGTGGAAATGTTAGGATTATTTTGCTCTTCACTCGCAGTTGTTTAGTAGCCTAGGCCTACTCCCAACCGGTAACGTTGTACAGCGCCATATTTTCCTAACTAAAACACTGAGGCCTACATAGGCTACTGTAAAATGTATTTGAGTTTTTCTTGGAATAGAAACACCATAATATTAATTGATTTAATCAAGCTAAATTTCTAACAGTATGAACAACACAACAAATACAAAAATAATTTACAAACTAATTCAAATCAATCTCATATAGACTGTTCTAACAAAAAAAGGTTTGAAAGTCTAGTACAGCCAATATTAAAGGCAGTCAAATGCATTCGTGAATTCAATCGCTTTAGCCGACACTTTGTGGTTTATACTCTGTGGTGTATATTGAAGTAGGCCTTTATGCCAATAAGTAAGTTAAGCTAAAACAGCTACAGTTAACAGGACTCTTAGGCCTACAGCTCCAGTATGACTGCAGTATGCAGTATGACTTAACTTACAAAGGAAGAACCACTGTAGGCCCTCCTCCTGTGAACGCCTGTCTTCCTGGACTCCTACGCAGGGGGGTTCAGTCACTGTTCAGTTCAACTCGTGTCTGTCTGTCATTCCCTCAGGAGGTTTCTGTTTGACTGTCTCTGTGTCACACTCTGTGTCTCTATGAGGAGCATGTGTGTCTGTATCCTCAATGGAGTTTGTAACGCTGTGGTACCTCTCTCTCTCGCTCTTTGTCTCTCTCTCTCTTTCCGTCTCTCTTTTTATGCCTCAGCCTCTTTCTCTGTCTCTCTGTCTCTCTTTCTTTCTCCCACTCCCTCTCTTTCTCATCGTCTTTCCTAGGCACTAGTCTGCAGAGACAGGCAGACAGGCAAAGCTCTCCCCATTTAAAGCTCTCCTCAATCTCCTGTTTATGAACCTTCTTTCACCATCCAGTATTAAGACAAGGGGAAATTCCATTAGTATTGTTTTGTGTGTGTTTGTGTGCGTGTGTGCGCTTGGGTGTGAGTGTGCTGGTGTGTGTGTGCTTCTATATTTCCCACAGGCTCAATTATGATCTACCTCGATGGCTCTCAGTGGCATAGGAACAAACACATATTTTATGACTTGGAGTTGATAATAGAAGTTTGACTATTATATTGTAAACAATGGCGAAAGTGTGTGTGTGTTCATAGGCTCTTTGTTCTGTCTTGTCTTTCTGAGCCAACCATCTCAGAAAATAATTGTTATCTTGACGGCAATCTCTCTTTCTCTTACGTTTCCTTCCATTTGATCTCTCTCTACCTACCCACTATCTTCCCCCCCTCTCTCTTCTCAATTCAATTCAATTAAATTCAAACAGCTTTATTGGCATGGGAAACGTATGTTTACATTGCCAAAGCAAGTGAAATAGATAATAAACAAAAGTGAAATAAACAATAAAAACTTAACAGTAAACATTACAATCACAAGTTTCAAAGGAATAGTCATATTATGACTTTGTAGTGTTATAATGATGTGCAAATAGTTAAAGTACGAAAGGGAAAATAAATAAACATAAATATGGGTTGTTTTTACAGTTATGTTTGTTCTTCACTGTTTGCCCTTTTCTTGTGGCAACATTTTGAGAATTCTTGGTTTGTGAGCGGACCCAGACCTCGCAACCATAAAGGGCAATGGGTTCTATAACTGAGTATTTTCAGTCAGCGCGTCCCGAGTAGCGCAGTGGTCTAAGGAACTGCATCGCAGTGCTTGAGGCGTCACTACAGCCCCGGGTTATATCCGAAGCTGTCACAGTCAGCCGTGACCAGGAGACCCAGACGGCGCACAATTGTCCCAGCGTTGTCCGGGTTAGTGGAGCGTTTGGCCGGCCGGGATTTCATTGTGCACTAGCGACTCCTTGTGGCGGGCCAGGTACCTGCAAGCTGACTGGTCGCCAGTTGGACGTTGTTTCCTCTGATACATTGGTGCGGCTGGTTTCCGGGTTAAGCGAGCAGTGTGTCAAGAAGCAGTAGGGCTAGTTTTATTTTTTTGCTGACAGATTCTAATTGGGATATCAAATTTTATGTTCCTTTTCATTGCGTAGAAGGCCCTTCTTGCCTCTCATCTCATTTACAGCTTTGTGGAAGTTACTCTCTCTCTCTCTCTCTCTCTCACTCTCTCTCTCTCTCTCTCTCTCTCCTTATTTCTGTCTCTGTGTGCAGATGTTTTGAGGGGTCGTAGTTATGACTCCAGAGAACATCATGGAGACATTTGTACTAGTCTACACCATGAGGACGTGTTATGTTCAAATGAGCAAAGATTTCCATTTCCAATCCATCATGTCCCATTCAATCATATTGGAGGACATGTGGGAGACAAAGTGTTTGTGTTTCTCTGTGTGTGTGCGTGTGGGTGCGTGTGTGTGTATGAGTGGAGGGGGGGAGTGGGGTCTGACGAGTTTCCCCCCCCAGGAAGGATCCCTTCCCCAAAGAGAGAGGGAAGACTCAGTCCCCCTAGAGAACGTAGTGAAAGAACAAAGGGAGTGAAAGAGGAGAGAAAAAGCTCAAAGCCTCTCAGTCATAAAATCACAGTAAAGCCCTTTGCAATTACAGTATCTGTCCTTTTCATCCCCCTCTCTCACCACACTGAGAATGTGTGAAAACTCAGCAAATGAGGAAGTTAGGGCTTCTATGGAAGGGAGAGAGAGAGAGAGAGAGAGAGAGAGAGATACAAATAATGAAAGAGGGAGAGGGTGCTTATTGTAGTATATGGGGACGAGTTAGGTAGTGAGAGAAGGAGTGGTGATGTGGGTGAAGGTGAGTGCATCATTGTGTGTGTGTGTGTGTGTGTTCACGTGTATGTGTGCATTGTAATGTACTGTTGCTGATGTCAGTGCTATGTGGTAACCCCCCCCTCCCCCTAGAGACACACCCTCTGCCCCCCACACCCTCTCTCTTGGTTAGGAAATGTGCTATCTAGAACCTGAAAGAGTCCTTCGGCTGTCCCCATAGGTGAACCCTTTGAGGAACCCTTTTTGGTTCCATGTAGAATTCTTTCCACAGAGGGTTTTACATTAAACCCAAAAGGGTTCTACCTGTATCCAAAATAGTTTCTGCTATGGGGACAGCCTTTTGAAACCTTTTTTTCTAAGTGTGTACCCCCTCATTAGTCAGAATCCTCACCTCCAATTTCACAATTACAAGGATCTAATAAACAGATAATGATCACAAGGAATTTCCTGATGAATCAGCAAAAAGTCACATCCCTGTCTGATCCTCCTCCTCCCAGTCCCCTCCTCTCATCCCCCACTTTTCCCCCTCCTCTCATCCCTACACCCTCTCCTCTCATCTGGTGTCCAAACCTTTCTGGCTTTTCTTGAAGCACAATCTGTCTGTCCCTTTGATGAGATTCATCCTGTTGTTAATTGGTCTGGCCAGGCCTCTTCCTGGATCCTGGTCCCAGATCTATGTTCTTGCCAACTCCTATGGTCAATGTCACGCCTATGGAAAGAAAGCACAAACAGATCTGGGACCAGTTCTCTACCTGTGTCCAGAAGGACAGGACTGTGGTGCCATAATTTATTCCCAGTTATTGCCACTAGTCCCTGTGTTTCCTGTCCTGTCTGTCAGGAGCCAGGGAGAGGTGACGAAAGGGAAGGCGAGGGGAGGGTAGTAGAGGACAAGAGAGGGGAGGAGAAGAGAGGAGTAGGGAAGGGAGTGGAGGGGAGTAGAGGAGAGGAGAGGAGAAGAGAGGGGAGGGGAGTAGAGGACAGGAGAGGGGGAGGGGAGGAGAGGACAGGAGAGGGGAGGAGGGGAGTGGAGGAGAGGACAGGAGGGGGGTGGAGGAGAGGACAGGAGGGGGGGGGGGGAGGAGGGGACAGGAGGGGGGTGGAGGAGGGGAGTGGAGGAGAGGACAGGAGAGGAGAGGGAGTAGAGGACAGGAGAGGGGAGGGAGGGGAGTGGAGGAGAGGACAGGAGAGGGGAGGAGGAGGGGAGTGGAGGAGAGGACAGAGGAGGGGAGTGGAGGAGAGGACAGGAGAGGGGAGGAGGGGAGGGGAGTGGAGGAGAGGACAGGAGAGGGGAGGAAGGGAGGGGAGTGAAGGAGAGGACAGGAGATGGGAGGAGGGGAGGGAGTGGAGGAGAGGACAGGAGAGGGGAGGAAGGGAAGGGAGTGAAGGATAGGACAGGAGAGGGGAGGAGGGGAGGGGAGTGGAGGAGAGGACAGGAGAGGGGAGGAGGGGAGTGGAGTGGAGGAGAGGACAGGAGAGGGGAGGAGGGGAGTGGAGGAGAAGACAGGAGGGGGAGGAAGGGAGGGGAGGAGAGGAGAGGAGAGGAGAGGAGAGGGGAGGAGGGGAGTGGAGTGGAGGAGAGGACAGGAGAGGACAGGAGGGGAGTGGAGAAGAAGGGAGGAGGGGAGTGGAGGAGAGGACAGGAGAGGAGAAACTGGTCACAAAGAAGTTTGTGTGAGTCGGGGGTTATAAAGAATGGTCAGGGAGAGGTGTCATCTGGACGTGTGTGTGTTTGTGTGTGTTGTAGTCGAGTCAGGGGTCACACGCAACTCAGTCCCCGAGATGATCAATTAATGTCTAGACTGATGTTCGGGCCCAGAGACAATTATCATCACATTAAATGTCCCCAAATCTCTCACTTGAGACTGTGAACCTGGAAAGACTTGGAAAGAACAACTTAGGTCTCCCACAGAAGCTGTGTGATGTTTGCAATAAGTTATTTGCTCATTAACAGCTCCATATACATAGACTGGAAGAAATACTATACTTGGAACACTGATAGAGAGAAGGAGAGAGAAAAAAGAGAGATAGAGCGAGATCGAGAAAGGGTAGAGAATTGGAGCGAAATAGGGAGAGATGGAGAGCTGGCCATACAGAAACCAAAAAAAGATTGAGAGAGATTGTCAGAGAGGGAGTTTGAGAGGGACAGAGGTAGCTGGCCAACAGCGGAAGTCAGTAAAGAATGAGAAAATAAGAGAATGATGGAGAGATGGCTGGCCAATAGTAGATGTCAGTGGAGAGAGTTGTTCAGAGGCAGTTCTCTAGAAGGTAAGAGGAAGTGCCTCTGTCTCTCGAGTCTTGTTCAAGTGACCTTCACACAGTGCATTCTCACAGTGTGTGTGCCCTTACAAAAAAAACAAACAAACAAAAAAAAATTCACACGTGAAATCACATTTTGGAAATGTTTTCAAATGTTGAGCTTCAATTTCACATTTAATTTGCAGTTTCATAGGTGAAAAAAAGTTTTTCAAATATAAAACAGCAAATTTGACTTTTTGATTGTTTTTCACAATTACAAATGTGAAAGGGAAAATCAAATTTGCAGTTTCACATGTAAGAAATCTCCACATTTACTCCAAAGCCTTAATTGTTCCTGTAAGTCGCTCTGGATAAGTGTGTCTGCTAAAAGTTTGGCTACATTTTCTGGCACTTCCCTCATGTCAGAATCGGTTTGGACACCAGGCTGTAGCCAATATGCACATGTAGGCTTTTTTATTTATGTACAGGAAAAATATATTTTTTATATTATTCCAATTTTGGTCTCTCTGATCCAATTTTTTTTTACTTGTCCATTCTGACAACTTACATATATTCTTCTTGTTCGACAATTTATTTTACTTGTCCTGGACAAGAGCCCTGATAATGATCTCTCTCTCTCTCTTCCCACTCATACTGTCACGACTCCGACCGAAGGACACTCCCCTTCCCGTTCGGGTGGCGCTCGGCGGTCGTCGTCGCCGGCCTACTAGCTGCTACTGATTATTTCCTCCCCCTCCTTATGTGTTGATTGAGTGCACCTGTTTTGAATTAGGTAGTAGGCTTTATTAGTCAGCCGGCCTGCAGAGTTCCTTGTGCGGGATTAATTATTGTGACCATCTGTTTTAGTGTGCTTGTGTGCACGTCTATGGGTTTTGTGTTTTTCCCATTTTGTGGGTTTTCCCTGGACCGTTTAAGTCCCCCTGTTTGGGGGCATTTGTTTGTTCATTACGCCCTGTGTGTTCGTGAGGGTTGGCTTATGTTCGCCGTTTGTCGGTGCATTAAAATAGCACTCACCTGAACTCTCTGCTTCCTGCGCTTGACTCCTCACCCATTACACTCAGATCGTTACACATACTCCCTCTCTCCTCTCTCTGCTCTGGTCATATGAGCAGGCGGACAGTTAAATTCAACTTAACCCCGTAATGACTGGAGAGTGTAGACTTGTATGGAGCATACTGTCCTGAACTGTTTGTTTCATCTATAGCAGCATACTGTCCTGAACTGTTTGTTTCATCTATAGCAGCATACTGTCCTGAACTGTTTGTTTCATCTATAGCAGCATACTGTCCTGAACTGTTTGTTTCATCTATAGCAGCATACTGTCCTGAACTGTTTGTTTCATCTATAGCAGCATACTGTCCTGAACTGTTTGTTTCATCTATAGCAGCATACTGTCCTGAACTGTTTATTTCATCTATAGCAGCATACTGTCCTGAACAGCCTAATCAACATCGTTGCGTTGAATAAAGGGAAACACCTTTGGAGTCATGGTCATAATTACGTTGAAAAATGTAAAAATATGACACACCTGTATGAAAGAGTGGAAGGCTTCATCACTTTCCTTTCATCATAAATAAGTAACGGACTTTCCCTACTTCAAACCCCTCCGCTGGACTGGTTCTGTTCTGTGTTACTGATCCTGCTGGGTCATTGGACCACTGCACAGCTCTGTAGTGTTTAAAGGTGATTTTTCTCGCTCTTGCCCCCCTTTTTTTTCTCTTTTGCCTCTCACACACACACACACACACACACACACACACACACTGCTTTGATGCTGGCACTCCCTGGATTAGCAGTTTCCACTCCTTGCTAATGTCAAACAGAGCCAGACAGGCTGCTAGCTAGCTATCTTACACTTAGGACATGAATGAGACCAGGCTGTTTGTCACAAAGTGTTCCGTCCTACAGCGACAGAGTTATGACGTAGTTCTTACAGGCTTCAATATAGTTACAGTATTGTGCTACCTTACATTCTTCAATGAGTTCTTAATGGCTAGATTTCTAGAGGTATTTCTTTTCACTGATATACAGTATGTAGAGTTTGTCCAGGTTGCCTGAAGTTGTTTCTTGCTAGTCTGCTTCTAGTTCAGATCCTACCCTGTGAGCAGAGTGACACCAGCCTACCAGAGATGGACTAGGATCCATCATAAGCCAATAAAGGGAACAGTAATGGAGGCCACGTTGACCTTGTGATGCCAATCATACCATGAGGCTGAAGCCATGACCCTGACGGTGGTACCGGTCATCTTGTCATACGTTACAGATGACCCTCACAGTGGTCTCTCCCTCAGGGGAATGCCCCATTCACCCCTTTCCCCATCCATCCCCATGTCCCTCCCCCTTATAACCTCTAGCCCTTCGATCATGTTTCTACCCTCCTCTCACCCCAGGCCAGCGCACCACTACCCCCCCCGGCATCTGGAATTGTTTTCGTTGGAGAGGTTTGATCTAGCTGGGCTGCCATCTTAATTACTGGGCATGCTGATGGAAGGGTAGAGAACACATCTACCCCTCTTCCATCCCATCGCTCCCCCCCCCATTCTCCCACCTGTTAACACACTGACGGGGGGGTGTTGGAGGAGGATGTGTGTGGTGTGTGTGTGTGTGCGTGCGCGCGCTTGTATGTGTTTGTTTAAAAAAAATCATCATCATGTTGTTTTGTTATCTCCCTAACTGTGACATATTAACATATTCATCTATTGACCTATTTTTAGCCACTACCTTTAAACACTTCACTAGAAGGTCCGTGGTGGCGGGATTGACAGGCGCGCTTCTATCTCCAGTTACCCATGCTTTTAAAGGGGAGGTGAAGGGTGGTGGACATATGTATTTTTTCACTAATTTAAAAAGGTTATTTAATCCACACATATGTCCCACTAGCATATCTGTCTGGTGAACTGTATGAAACCCTAGCCTTAGTCGGGATTAAAATGCTTTTGCTGTAGGTTGTGGGATGTCAGGACAGGCTATCAGATAGACATGGGCTGAGTACCAAATCGAACCCTATTCCTTATTTAGTACACTTCTGTTGGCCAGGGCCTATAGGGTGGTGGACAATATAGGGAATAGCGTACCATTGAGGATGCACACCGAGATAGACTGAGTGCTGGGAATGAAAATGGACCACAGACTAGTGTCTCCTTCCTCATTATCACACTATTACAACCCCGACTCAAACACACACACTCAGGCATGCAGGCTTACATGCACTAGCACGTGCACACATGGAGAGAGCATGCAGGCACACATACACACACCACACTGCTTTGCACACAGCGACGGGAAGAGAAGCTGCCCCTAAACACACATCCATCCATTCACACAACCCCCCTTTGCCACCCATACACAGCTACCCACACCCATAGATCTCACCCCCTGTGGTGCCACGTGTCTCGGCTGAGGGTTGGGCTGGCACCCATATCATGGAGGTTTGGCCCTGGATCTCCCCCTCTCTCCCCTCCCTGTCCCCCAGAAAGGCCTGCTCCCGTTGGGGAAGTGGCTAGGAGCGCTACGCCACACTGGGGGAGGGACGCCATAGTTGTGGTCAAAACCCATAGAACTCACTGCCACGGACTGTGGTTATTTTTACCCATTTGTTATTGTGGCAAAACTGTACTAGCCACGACACTTTAGGCGTAATTACCTCAGAAAAAGCCCTCGGTCACCGGGCAGAATAGAAAGTAGGAAATAACTCTAGCAGTCATTAAAATGAAGTTGTTTCTAAGAGGCTTGGCGAGGCCAGAGCTGGTGTAAGAGGCTGTATAATGTGTCATTACAACTACGTAAATATGAACTCTGTTTGGGCTACGGTGGTGATGGTGGTGGCAGTCTCCGCCATTATGCACTCAACTTGGAACCACCCCTTTAACTCACTGTCAAACTGCCCCTTTATATGGGGCTAAACTACCCCTTTAAATCACTGTCAAACTGCCCCTTTATATGGGGCTAAACTACCCCTTTAACTCACTGTCAAACTGCCCCTTTATATGGGGCTAAACTACCCCTTTAACTCACTGTCAAACTGCCCCTTTTTATGGGGCTAAACCACCCCTTTAACTCACTGTCAAACTGCCCCTTTATATGGGGCTAAACTACCCCTTTAACTCACTGTCAAACTGCCCCTTTATATGTGGCTAAACTACCCCTTTAACTCACTGTCAAACTGCCCCTTTTTATGGGGCTAAACCACCCCTTTAACTCACTGTCAAACTGCCCCTTTATATGTGGCTAAACTACCCCTTTTACTCACTGTCAAACTGCCCCTTTATATGGGGCTAAACCACCCCTATAACTCACTGTCAAACTGCCGCTTTATATGGGGCTAAACCACCCCTATAACTCACTGTCAAACTGCCCCTTTATATGGGGCTAAACTACCCCTTTGACTCACTGTCAAACTGCACCTTTATATGGGGCTAAACTACCCCTTTAACTCACTGTCAAACTGCACCTTTATATGGGGCTAAACCACCCCTTTAACTCACTGTCAAACTGACCCTTTATATGGGGCTAAACCACCCCTTTAACTCACTGTCAAACTGCCCCTTTATATGGGGCTAAACCACCCCTTATTAACTCACTGTCAAACTGCCCCTTTATATGGGGCTAAACCACCCCTATAACTCACTGTCAAACTGCCCCTTTATATGGGGCTAAACCACCCCTTTAACTCACTGTCAAACTGCCCCTTTATATGGGGCTAAAACTCACTGTCAAACTGCCCCTTTATTAACTCACTCACTGTCAAACTGCCCCTTTATATGGGGCTAAACCACCCCTTATTAACTCACTGTCAAACTGCCCCTTTATATGGGGCTAAACTACCCCTTTAACTCACTGTCAAACTGCCCCTTTATATGGGGCTAAACCACCCCTTTAACTCACTGTCAAACTGCCCCTTTATATGGGGCTAAACTACCCCTTTAACTCACTGTCAAACTGCCCCTTTATATGGGGCTAAACCACCCCTTTAACGCTTGTTTAATAACATGTTTATGCCACGTTTTGGATCCAGCCCTTTTACTGTAAACTGTGGAGCTCGAGTTCTGTGGTACACCGTAGCAGAAAACATATGCCCAGTTCAGTCAATTTGATTCAATTTACATAATTTAGCTAGAGTTATGCTGTGTCCAAGAATCTCCAAGACTTCTTGAAAAGTCACTGATTATGTCTAATCATGAACTCACATAAAAATCCATAATATCCAAGGAGTGCTTTGCGGTGACAGACAGTGACAGCATAACGATTGCCACCCAAGGAGGGACGTTTGTGTGCAAGAACGGCAGACACAGCCGTCAGACAGAGTAGTCAACACATGAGTTGACCATGATGGGACCGTGGTGACCACTTGGTGGAGATCCCACTGGCGTTGGGTTTTATCGTTTGTCAAACTATGTTGCCCTGCTCCAGAAGATGGAGGAAACATCCTTAAGGATCAAAGTTTTAACACAAAGACAAAAGACAAGTCCATTAAAAGAGAAAGAGAGACAGGGAGGAAGTAAGTCGAAACAGAGAGCGTAAGACAGACAGACAGGGAGATAAAGAGAGACAGAAAGATAGAGAACTGTTACGTTTCCCAGTTTCTGTGTTATAGCTTGTGTATTTGAGTGTGTTTCAGGAGACGGCTTCCTGAATTCTCCCCAAGCAGCTGATTGGTCGACTCCATGGCTAATTGGAGAGGTGACCCCGCCCCCTCATCAAGACGCAGCTGTCTCCAATTACCCATTCCTTCTGAAGCTATATAAAAGCCAGTGTTCTGTTCAGATGAGAGATTATTGCTGGGAGGATATTGCAGAAATATCGATTGTGCCTTAGAGAGATCATGGCTGAGAGAGGAGGCTGATGGCTGAGGGTCATATTATGTTTGTTGTTTTTGAGTGGGATACAGGCAGTTGATATGTACTGTGTTTGTTGCATTATCAGAGAGCTTATTTTATGTCCTTTGTTTGTGAAGTTGTTTAATATTCTGTTTCATTTGTTCCCAGGGGGAAGGTACCTAGGGAGTGCTTAGGCAAGAGGCCTGCGGGCATACATATACCCGTAGCATATTCACTGTCTAGGCACACTAGGTAAGACCTGGGCGGACCATCCCCTGTATTTTGGTTAGGGCACCAGGTGGTGCTAAATTAGGTAAGTAGTGGGTAGGCAGCTAAGGTAGGAGAGGGGGCTTTGAGATTTACTTTTCTTTGGTTCCGTTTAGCCCCTTTTCCCCACATTACCGTGTCACAGAATAAATTCCTTGTAAACGGTACCACTCTCTCTGCCTTGTCGTCCTTACTCTCACCTACAGTCCCATATCTCTTTCACTTCACGGGGAGTTGAGTTGTAGCAGGGTGTTGCGTTCCCTCTTCACAGAGGCGTGCGTAACAAGAATGACCGATAAGCATCTGAGCCAATATATCGGGCGTCTATGAGCCTTGACAAGGCCAATATATCGGCCCTTCTCTAGGGGCTTTGCAGATAGTCCCTCTACATAGCAAAACTACTGCTATGCCAGCCACAACTCACCGCCTGAGCCACTGAACAATGCTGAGGAATGTCTAGCTGGGAAAATCAGCAGCAAGCTAGCTCATTCCCCAACAGAAAGGTTCAGAATTGACAGATGGAGGAATTGACATAGTTACCAAAATCAGGGATGCAAAATGGTGAGGGGCCCAAAAGGTGACACATGCAAAAAAATCCCTGCCAGGGGGAAATGCAGGTTATAATTAACTAATTAAACAACAAAGACTATGATCTACTCTCTGTGTGTAAAATAAAGAGGTTAATGTGAACAGAACTCGCAGCTAAAACATGTAAAGAAAGCAATCCAATGTTATTTGTTGCCTAGCCCTTACTGCAAATTACACTTGAGAAAAAACAATACACTAATATTGCAGTTTGCCATAACAGCCTGTATAATATAATGCTTGTGACCACACACATCTAAATATTGCTAACATTTTCTAAAACATCGGAAAAAAAATCTTAAAGTAGAAATGGAATGAAACAAACAGGCATTTTATTTTTGCTCCATTTGTAAGGTTTTGCTTTTCTTAGTCAACCTTGCGTTCTTTTTCTTTTCTTGAACATTGCTTTGTTTCTTTGTGTTCTTGAACGTAGCTTTGTTTCTTTGTGTTCTTGAACGTAGCTTTGTTTCTTTGTGTTCTTGAACGTAGCTTTGTTTCTTTGTGTTCTGGAACGTAGCTTTGTTTCTTTGTGTTCTGGAACGTAGCTTTGTTTCTTTGTGTTCTGGAACGTAGCTTTGTTTCTTTGTGTTCTGGAACGAGCTTTGTTTCTTTGTGTTCTGGAACGTAGCTTTGTTTCTTTGTGTTCTGGAACGTTTTGTTTCTTTGTGTTCTGGAACGTAGCTTTGTTTCTTTGTGTTCTGGAACGTAGCTTTGTTTCTTTGTGTTCTGGAACGTAGCTTTGTTTCTTTGTGTTCTGGAACGTAGCTTTGTTTCTTTGTGTTCTGGAACGTAGCTTTGTTTCTTTGTGTTCTGGAACGTAGCTTTGTTTCTTTGTGTTCTGGAACGCTTTGTTTCTTTGTGTTCTGGAACATAGCTTTGTTTCTTTGTGTTCTGGAACGTAGCTTTGTTTCTTTGTGTTCTGGAACGTAGCTTTGTTTCTTTGTGTTCTGGAACGTAGCTTTGTTTCTTTGTGTTCTGGAACGTAGCTTTGTTTCTTTGTGTTCTGGAACGTAGCTTTGTTTCTTTGTGTTCTGGAACGTTGCTTTGTTTCTTTGTGTTCTGGAACGTAGCCCTGTGTTAATTTCTCACCTGGTCTCATCAGCTCCTTATTTAGTTCAGTTCATTCTGTTTGTATGGTTGTGAGGTATTGTGTTTGACCATTTGCCTGTGACCTCGATTCCTGCCTTCTGCGAAGGCTTAATAAACACCTGCCGTGCTCTGCGTGTGAATCTACACCTTGTTCTCCCTGAGTATTCATTACAGAATACCTCACCTAAAAACGGAATGGACTCAGCGGAGCTACAGTGGCGCCAAACCCAGCAAGAGGAGCTCATGGAGGAAATCTGCCATCTTCTCCACCAGGCTATCCCTACTCCTCTGTCAGGTATCGTAACCCATAGCCCTCCTTCGTTCATATCCATGCCTGGAAAACATGACGGTTCACCTGGGAAATGTCAGGGAATACATTGAGCACAACCCCACTAACTTCACCACTGACAAGAGCAGGGTGGATCTTTGTTGTCTCTACTCACAGACAAAGCCCTGGATTGTGCCACCGCCATATGGACTGCCAACAGCACAGAACTTGGATCCGTGACCCATTTCCACACCCTCTTCAGAGGTATTTGATCACTCTCCCTCCGGTCATCCTATAGGAGACCTCCACATAGAACTTCAACAAGGATGCAATTCAGCTGCCGAGTATGCCCTCGTTTCGCACCATGGCTGCAGGGAGTGGATGGAATGAGGCTGTTTTACTTGCTGTCTACTGTGTATCGAATGTCAAAAGCGGATCCAAGAAGGGCTCTGCCTATACTGTGGAGGGAAAGATCTACTCAGCCATTGCCCTGTTCGCTCCCTCCCCCCACAGAGAAGGGTCCCTCCGCTGCCATGCAGATAGGGGTGTCCTTATTTCTAAATATCTCCCAGAAGAAATTCTCCATCCCAGTAATGATAACCGTGAAGGGGGTTACCAAGTACGTAGAAGGCTTGATAGATTCGGGAGCTGCAGGTCATTTTATCACTCACCAGCTAGTACAAGAGCTTGATAATGATCTAACATCTGTCACCCTCCCTTAAGGATTAACACCATGGACAGGCAGCCATTGGTCACGGGATTCATCATGCACCTGACAGTGTCACCCTCCAGATTGGAGTCTTAAACACCAAAACCATTCAACTCAAGGAACTCTCATCCCCAAACAGCCACTCCTCCTCAGACACCCCTGGCTTTGTCATCAGGACCCTGCCATCTCGTGGCAACAAGGTGAACTACTGTTCTGGTCTTTCTGCTTCTCTAGTTGTCTCAGCCTACCCTGCAGAGCCACCACCTTTTTTTGGACTCTGCCTCAGCAGTTCCACCCACCATAGCATCTGAATACGCACAGTACAGAAAAATCAAGGCTTCTACTCTGCCACCACATCGCCCAGGAGACTGTGCTATTGACTTACTCCCTGGATTGTCCCCACTGAAGGGCCGTGTTTACCCCCATCTGTCCTGGAAAATGACGCAATGGAGAACTACATTGATGAATCACTCAAACGATTTCATTCGTCCTTCTTCTCCGGCTGCGTCCAGCTTCTTCATTGGAAAAAAGGACGGATGTCTCTGTCCATGTATTGATTATCGTTCCCTGAATAACGTCACGGTCGTGAACCGTTTCCCTCTTCCTCTGATCCCAGTGACCCTTGAACAAGTGGACCACTGCAATATCTATACTAAATGCGACGTGCATATAACCTTGTCCGTATACGTGAAGGCGATGAATCGAAGACTGCCTTTATCACCGCTCATTACAAATACCTGGTCATGCCTTACGAACGCCCCGCCGCCTTCCAAACCTTTATGAACGATGTTTCCCAGGATATGATCAATGATGACATCCTGATTTTACTCCCTGAAGGAACACATACAGTATGTGCAAAAGGATCTTCAACAGCTCCTTGACATAACCTTTATGTGAAGACTGAAAAGAGCACCTTTCATGTAACCTCGATAGTTCCTCTGTTTCATACTGACACCTGTAGGGGTCAGCATGGATGAGAACAAAGTCACCGCCGTCAGTAACTGGCCCAAACCCACCACCGTTAAGGAACTCCAATGTTTCATTGATTTCTCCAACTTCTATTGCCGTTTCATTCGGAACTTCAGTTCTACTGCCGCTCCCATAACTGCCCTTACCAGCCAAAAGACCCGGACCCTTCAATGGACTGATGCAGCCCTGACTGCGTTCAACAACTTAACTCCTCATCTCAGCTCCTGTCCTTCGCCAACCTGATCTGACCCTTCCTTTTACCCTGGAGGTGGATGCCTCTTCACCTCAGCTCCTGTCCTTCGCCAACCTGATCTGACCCTTCCTTTTACCCTGGAGGTGGATGCTTCTTCACCTCAGCTCCTGTCCTTCGCCAACCTGATCTGACCCTTCCTTTTACCCTGGAGGTGGATGCCTCTTCACCTCAGCTCCTGTCCTTCGCCAACCTGATCTGACCCTTCCTTTTACCCTGGAGGTGGATGCCGCTTCACCTCGGCTCCTGTCCTTCGCCAACCTGATCTGACCCTTCCTTTCACCCTGGAGGTGGATGCCTCTGAAGTAGGAGTAGGAGCCGTACTCTCTCAGTGGGTGGGAACACCTCCCAAATTGCATTGCTGTGCCTTCCCCAGGAAGTTATCCCCCGCTGAGAGGAATTACGATGTTGAACAGAACTCCTCGCCATCAAGCTGGCCCATCCCTTTCTGGTCCTACCAGATCATCGTAATCTGGAATATATCAGAGGGGCCAAGAGGTTAAACTCCAGACAAGCACGCTGGGCTCTCCACATGCTTCCATTTTCATGTTACAAACCTCCATGGAAAGAAAAACATAAAAGCTGACGCTCTCTCGCCAGTTTGACCTTCTGACCAGTAACTCAGACCCGACACCCATTCTTCCTTCCTCTTGCATTATGGGACCGGTACAGTGGGAGGTTCACTCTGCCATACAAGAAGCCCTAATCTCAAACCCGGCTCCTCCTGAGACACCAGCTGGGAGGAGTTACGTACCAGCAGCTGTTAGACCCCCAACTGATGCAATGGTGTCACGCATCCTTGGGGTCAGGACATCCGGGCATTACTCAAACCACAGAACTTCTAGCCCGGAAGTTCTGGTGGTCCTCACTGTCTTCTGACGTAAGGGATTACGTATTCTCCTGTGCAGTCTACGCCCAAACCAAAAGCCCTTGTCATCTCCTTTCCGGGAAGCTAAACCTTTGCCAATCCCTCACAGACCCTGGTCCCACATAGCTGTTGACCTTCACAGACCTTCCTGCATCCTCTAACACCAACATCCTTGTCATAGTAGACCGTTTTTCAAAAATGTGTGTTTCTTCATCTACCTAACGCCATGGACTTGGACTTGGCAGAGTGTTCCAGCAGGTGTTCCATCTGTATGGGATTCCGGAGGACATCGTCTCTGACCGCGGGCCCCAGTTTGTCTCCCGGGTGTGGCGAGCCTTCTGTGACCTGCTGGGGGTCAGCCTCTCCTCCAGGTACCACCAACGGGCAGACTGCCTATACCAAGAAATAGGGAAGTATCTCCGCCAACAATGTTCTGTCTCTACACACGATTAGTCGGTATATGGCCTGGGCCGAATACGCTCAGAGTTCACTCATGCATTCATCCCTCCGCCTTACTCCGTTTCAGTGTTCATGTTTCCCTGGGAGTGGGTATGGGAGACCACCTCTGCAGGAAGCCTCTAATACCAGAAAGGCTTTGCCTACCTACGCCACTCTATCGCCCCGGACAGTGTGTGTGGCTCTCTATACCAGAGACATACGGCTCCGCTTCCCCTGCAAGAAGTTCTGTTCACGCTTCATTGGTCCCTTCAAGATAACCCTGTCACTTACCGCCTCCAGTTACCCCCATCAGTATAAAATCTCGTCCTTCCATGTGTTTTAAAACCGGTCCTCCTCATCCTCCAGTCTCTACCCGCAGTGCCCCCACCATGGGACTTCAGAGGGGAACCTGCCTACGCCATATGGGCCATCCTTGATTCCAAGAGGTCTCACCCACTACCTAGTGGACTGGGACGGTTATGGGCCTGAAGACCGGTCCTGGGTCCCCGACCAAGACATCCCCGACCCAGAGATGATACAGGCATTTCACCATAACCGTCCGGATCATCCCGCTCCCAGACCTCTGGGTCGCCCGCTGAACAGACCCACTAAACGGATCCACTAAACATCAGCCTCGACTCAAAACATACTGTAAGATTCTGCTTTTCTTTTCTTATTCAACCTTGTTTTCTTTGTTCTGGAACGTAGCCCTGTCTTTCATGTTTGTTTATTGATTTCTCACCTAGTCTCATCAGCCCCCAATTTAGTTAATTTCTTTCTGTTTTGTATGGTTGTGAGGTATTGTTTGACTGCCTACCTGTTTGACCATTGCCTGCCTGACCTCGATTCCTGGCTTAATTAACATCTGCCATGCTCTGCATGTGAATCTACACCTTGTTCTCCCTGAGTATTCATTATGCTATTGGTGGCCACTATAGTAGACATTAATCAAATGCACAATGCTACATGTGTGCAAAAATAACATTCACTAGGTAAAACATGTAATCCCCCACTCACACAAGTGATACTGTCAAGTTCAACACAACAAAAGCAATATTTTTGGGCTACACATTACATTGAATGAATTCTGCCTGTTGACATCTGTTCTACAATGTAAATGCAGAGCATGATGCCCTTTGTTGGCATACTTGATCTCTTTCAGGCAGAGTACACCTGGCATACCCCTTTCATCCACTGTATTGGGAAAGTGTGGTGTTCCTTTCACCTCTATAGTGGCATCCAGCTTAAGCCAGGCCCAGCTGCACTTCATCCCTGAATCCAATTGTTTAACAAGCAACGCTTCACCTAATTCTCTCATTCTGAAAATGAACCACCTACTTTATAGGGAAACCATCAGTTCACAGCTAGTAGTTAGTTCATTAGCTAGTTAACATTTCACACAGATTGCCAAGGTCCAGTACGCAACTAAAGAGTTAACTTTAGGAACAGCAAAGAGTCGTATACCAGTTAATACTATAGCGAATTGGTTAGTTTACTAACGTTAGCGCATCTGTAATGTTAGCTGTCTGACTTTATTAGCCAGCTAATTTTCACACCATAAACTCAATTGATCAGGTAAGTTGGCTAATGTTGCACAACATTCCTCTGGCTGTAGTAGCTAACGAAGAATTCAATCCAGCAAGAAAGATGCTTAACAATACTAGTTCCACCACACTTTCTCCCTCACCTCAAACTTTCCAAATACCAGTTTTTCGGTTACAGCTCATGAAGTATGCTTCATTGCCTTCTTGCCCCCGTCTCCGTGTTCAGGCTTCTCACCTACCTCTTCGTTATGGTTCAGGGACGCACTGCTGTAACTATCAAACTGCCTTTGCACCCTACTGCTGTCTTTCCAGAGCACGCGCTGATGCTGTAACTAGAAACTTGGTTGTCTCTTCTCTCTTCAGTGGCGTGCTGCATTCTGTTGTGCGAATGATTGGCTGAGCCTTGGATACAGCCAGTAGTGTTCCAAACACGCATCACTCGTTTACTTACAGCCAGTAGTGTTCCAAACACGCATCACTCGTTTACTTACAGCCAGTAGTGTTCCAAACACGCATCACTCGTTTACTTACAGCCAGTAGTGTTCCAAACACGCATCACTCGTTTACTTACAGCCAGTAGTGTTCCAAACACGCATCACTCGTTTACTTACAGCCAGTAGTGTTCCAAACACGCATCACTCGTTTACTTACAGCCAGTAGTGTTCCAAACACGCATCACTCGTTTACTTACAGCCAGTAGTGTTCCAAACACGCATCACTCGTTTACTTACAGCCAGTAGTGTTCCAAACACGCATCACTCGTTTACTTACAGCCAGTAGTGTTCCAAACACGCATCACTCGTTTACTTACAGCCAGTAGTGTTCCAAACACGCATCACTCGTTTACTTACAGCCAGTAGTGTTCCAAACACGCATCACTCGTTTACTTACAGCCAGTAGTGTTCCAAACACGCATCACTCGTTTACTTACAGCCAGTAGTGTTCCAAACACGCATCACTCGTTTACTTACAGCCAGTAGTGTTCCAAACACGCATCACTCGTTTACTTACAGCCAGTAGTGTTCCAAACACGCATCACTCGTTTACTTACAGCCAGTAGTGTTCCAAACACGCATCACTCGTTTACTTACAGCCAGTAGTGTTCCAAACACGCATCACTCGTTTACTTACAGCCAGTAGTGTTCCAAACACGCATCACTCGTTTACTTACAGCCAGTAGTGTTCCAAAGCCGCCCCACTCGTTTACTTACAGCCAGTAATGTTCCAAAGCCGCCCATCACTCGTTTACTTACAGCCAGTAGTGTTCCAAAGCCGCCCCACTCGTTTACTTACAGCCAGTAGTGTTCCAAAGCCGCCCATCACTCGTTTACTTACAGCCAGTAGTGTTCCAAAGCCCGCCATCACTCGTTTACTTACAGCCAGTAGTGTTCCAAAGCCGCCCCACTCGTTTACTTACAGCCAGTAGTGTTCCAAAGCCGCCCATCACTCGTTTACTTACAGCCAGTAGTGTTCCAAAGCCGCCCCCGTCCTGACTGCTGAAAATGTTTTTAAAAATCCAGGTCACGGAAAATGATAAATACTAGTTCTATAAGCATCTGTGAACACACATCTTGACATTACGTTGGACAGATTTGCATTGAATGATATTTTATATTCTCAAACTAACAGCATTGCCTATAGGATGTTCTTCCATACAGGCGTGACATGCTGGAGTGATGCTTCTATGCAAATGTTGTTGATCAGTAGGTCCCAAGGCAAAAAGATTGACATCTGCAGCACCATTAATCAGCTATAACAAGCTCAATAACTCAGGCACACACTCCTGTTGGATATGCATTCACCTGTATTGTGAGTAGGCCAATGCCATCTTAATTTACTCAGTTAAGGAAGAGATTTACCATTCAAATGAAATGATTACCATTGTGTTATGTAGTTAGATTGGTAAAAACAAAGTCATATTGTTTGTTTTTAAAATGGATGCATTAATGCGTACATGGCTGTCTCTGGGAAATGTTGTCATCAAAAGAGTGAACCAAATCAAGTAAAGAGAGTAGGCCTAGTATGTGTCTGGATCTAGAAGCACAAGCATTTTGCTACACTCACACATGGTTAGCAGATGTTAATGTTAATGTATGTGACAAATAAAATTTGATTTGAGTTCATCAGAGTAGTACTGAGAGGTTGACAGAGCAGTGTTTGAGAGGAAAGTGTTTAGGCTAACAGCTTTGGGTACACAGAGACCGGTTCAGGACCCGGGGACCTATTGAAGCCAGATGTAGCGTTAGCCCTGTGTTGGTGGGTGGAGTCCTATTGTAGACTGGAACAGCAGTAGTTGTTCCTGTCTCTGGTCTGTCTAGTCTTGTCCCACTGGGCAAAAACTGGTTGAATCAATGTTGTTTCCAAGTCATTTCAAAAATATAAATCATAGGAATGTCTTTGAATCAATGTGGAAAACTGTGCAATATATGCAAAAAGCCATCAATGGATTTTGTCTTTCTTTCACCCAACTTTTACCCCAAATCAGAATATTTTGTTGTTGATTTCATATTGAATTCACGTTAGATGACAACTCAACCAAATGTAAATCAAAATGATGTTGAACTGACGTCTGTGCCCAGTGTGGTGGCACTCCCCTGGAGATGGACAGAATGGAAACAATCAGCACTAATCTAATAGAACACAATATGTCATCACAAAGTGAATGTAGGCATAACAATGAAAGGGGAGGAGATCCGTTTGCTTACTGTTCGTATCACTGGAGAGTGATCGTAATTTCACTTTCTTCCTACTTTCTAGTGATCTGCTAGTGATAGGTCAGTTCTTACCAGGTCATGTTGCTAGAACTCTGACCTGTTTGCCATGTCATGGTGCTAGCAGGGTGCAGGCTTTCAGTTTAACCCAGCACTAACATTCTCAATTGAACTAAACGTGAAGACCTTGATTAGCCGAGTCAAGAGTATTAATGTTGGGCTCACAACGAAAGCTTGCACATCATGGCTTTGTGAGCTAACATGTTCCTATTTTTCCAGCAGGTATGTGTTTTCGTCATGAATCTTGTTCTGGATACAGCCCTGGTCATTAGCTGCCACAGCCACAAAGTCATAAAATCTGATTTTATGCCTAACCCTAACATTAACCCCACACTGCTAAATTTAATGCCCAACTAATCTTAAATTAAGACCAAAAAGCACATTTTTGTTATCATACATTTTTACAATATAGCCAATTTTGACTTTGCAGCTGGCCTATCCTCTCCTAAAATAGGATCCCAACAACATATTGTTTGACTATTGTTTGACTTCTCTTGGCAATGCTACTTATTGTTTTTAGTATAGTTTCTAAAGGACATTTAGGCCTAAACTGCATTTCACCCATCTATTATCAGTAGTTTTTTTTAACCTTTGACTAACTTTATTAATCTTTATGATCGATACAGAGACACAGCCCCGTCTGTCTGTAACAGTTGTAGTCTTCCTCTTCTGAGGAGAAGTAGGAAATATCGGACCAATATGTCGCATGGTAAGTGTTCGTCATATTTATTTAATGAACACAGGAAACAAACGAACACGCGAATAAAGAAACTGAAACATGGTGAAAACACTGAAAGGGAAAATAACCACCCACACACAAGAGTGGGAAAACAGGCTACCTAAGTATGGTTCGATTGACAGCTGCCTCTGATTGGGAACCATACCAGGCCAAACACATAGAAATATAAACACAAGAACAAAACACAGAATGCCCACCCCAACTCACGCCCTGACCAACCTAAAATAGAGACCTACAAAAGGAACTAAGGTCAGGACGTGGTCTGTCTCTGTCCTGTCTGTCTGTCCTGTCTTGTCTGTCTTGTCCTGTCTGTCTGTCCACCTCACTGTGTCTCATGACCTAATCTCTCTATCTGATCACCTCACTGTGGCTGGTTGTGTGTGTGTCTGTCTGTCTCATTTACATGACCTAATCTCTCTATCTGATCACCTCACTGTGGCTGGTTGTGTGTGTGTGTCTGTCTGTCTCATTCACATGACCTAATCTCTCTATCTGATCACCTCACTGTGGCTGGTTGTGTGTGTGTGTCTGTCTGTCTCATTCACATGACCTAATCTCTCTATCTGATCACCTCACTGTGGCTGGTTGTGTGTGTGTCTGTCTGTCTCATTCACATGACCTAATCTCTCTATCTGATCACCTCACTGTGTCTAGTTGTGTGTGTGTCTGTCTGTCTCATTCACATGACCTAATCTCTCTATCTGATCACCTCACTGTGGCTGGTTGTGTGTGTGTGTGCACATGCATGTATATGTGACTGTATGCATGGCTACGTGTATGTGTGATTTCAGGAGCTGCTATAGTGATTATGCGTTGTGGTGGAACATTACAAACTACACCTGGTGACAAGGTTCGCTTGAGGTGCTTAAATTACTTGAATTTGGCACTCTGAAATTCAAGTACTGGAATAGCATGAAAATCAGACATTTTCTCAAGTTGGTACTTCAAAAGTACTTTAATTAAAAAGAGAGAACAAAAAATGATAAAAGATGTTCATATGAAAAATATTAGGAAAAGGTATTGGTAATTTCGAGGCAGACGACCAAGTTTTCACGCTCTTTTTGGCAGACGAGCACCCTCATTCCACCCACACTGCCTCTCAGCCAGGCAAGTACCGAGCTGACTGATTAGGCGCTGCTAAACGTCACATCGATAGCCAAAATGCCAGGCAAATGTAGATTCAAACCTGCCTAGCAGGATATTGATGTTCATGAATGGGTTTTGCCATACCCAACCAGGGATTTAGTGGAGGGTAAACACACTTAAACGCTGTTTATGCACCTTTTTATTTGTGAAATAGCGGTTACTCACATTTGTATTTTGTTAATTATCATTTACGAGCTTATTATTGCACTCCCAGAGTTGATAAACGCTCAAAGGCTTCTTGATCTGGGTTCTAATCTAATGATTCATGTATGCTCGTTATGTTGGCCTGCTCCCCAGGATTTGCCTTGTTAGCAGGAAATGTATTCACCACTCTGTCCAACAGAAAACTGAGCCATGTCAGACATTCCCCACTCTTACTGACAGTTGTGCCTGCTTCGCGTGATGTAATGTATATGTCTTTACCTTCTTGCCCTTTGTGCTGTTGTCTGTACCCAATAATATTTGTACCATGTTTTGTGCTGCTACCATGTGTTGCTGCCTTGCTATGTTGTCTTAGGTCTCTCTTTATGTAGTGTTGTGTTGTCTCTTGTGATGTGTGTTTTTGTCCTAATATATATACTTTTATTTAAGTTTGAGTTACAGATAAGGAAACTTACTTCCGGCGCCGACAGAGATGGCCGCCTCGCTTCGCGTTCCTAGGAAACTATGAAGTTTTTTGTTTTTTTACGTGTTATTTCTTACATTAGTACCCCAGGTCATCTTAGGTTTCATTACATACAGTCGAGAAGAACTACTGAATATAAGATCAGCGTCAACTCACCATCAGTACGACCAAGAATATGTTTTTCGCGACGCGGATCCTGTGTTCTGCCTTACAAACAGGACAACGGAGTGGATTCCATGCAGCGACCCAAAAAACGACTCCGAAAAAGAGGGAAACGAGGCGGTCTTCTGGTCAGACTCCGGAGACGGGCACACCGTGCACCACTCCCTAGCATTCTTCTTGCCAATGTCCAGTCTCTTGACAACAAGGTTGATGAAATCCGAGCAAGGGTAGCATTCCAGAGGGACATCAGAGACTGTAACGTTCTCTGCTTCACGGAAACATGGCTCACTGGAGAGACGCTATCCGAGGCGGTGCAGCCAACGGGTTTCTCCACGCATCGCGCCGACAGAAACAAACATCTTTCTGGTAAGAAGAGGGGCGGGGTGTATGCCTTATGACTAACGTGACATGGTGTGATGAAAGAAACATACAGGAACTCAAATCCTTCTGTTCACCTGATTTAGAATTCCTCACAATCAAATGTAGACCGCATTATCTACCAAGAGAATTCTCTTCGATCATAATCACAGCCGTATATATCCCCCCCCAAGCAGACACATCGATGGCTCTGAACGAACTTTAATTAACTCTCTGCAAACTGGAAACGATTTATTCGGAGGCTGCATTCATTGTAGCTTGAGATTTTAACAAGGCTAATCTGAAAACAAGACTCCCTAAATTTTATCAGCATATCGATTGCGCAACCAGGGGTGGAAAGACCTTGGACCATTGTTACTCTAACTTCCGCGACGCATATAAGGCCCTGCCCCGCCCCCCTTTCGGAAAAGCTGACCACGACTCCATTTTGTTGATCCCTGCCTACAGACAGAAACTAAAACAAGAGGCTCCCACGCTGAGGTCTGTCCAATGCTGGTCCGACCAAGCTGACTCCACACTCCAAGACTGCTTCCATCACGTGGACTGGGATATGTTTCGTAACAATTCGTAACAATTCGTAACAATATTGACGAATACGCTGATTCGGTGTGCGAGTTCATTAGAACGTGCGTTGAAGATGTCGTTCCCATAGCAACGATTAAAACATTCCCTAACCAGAAATCGTGGATTGATGGCAGCATTCGTGTGAAACTGAAAGCGCGAACCACTGCTTTTAATCAGGGCAAGGTGTCTGGTAACATGACTGAATACAAACAGTGCAGCTATTCCCTCCGCAAGGCTATCAAACAAGCTAAGCGTCAGTACAGAGACAAAGTAGAATCTCAATTCAACGGCTCAGACACAAGAGGCACGTGGCAGGGTCTACAGTCAATCATGGACTACAGGAAGAAATCCAGCCCAGTCACAGACCAGGATGTCTTGCTCCCAGGCAGACTAAATAACTTTTTTGCCCGCTTTGAGGACAATACAGTGCCACTGACACGGCCTGCAATGAAAACATGCGGTCTCTCCTTCACTGCAGCCGAGGTGAGTAAGACATTTAAACGTGTTAACCCTCGCAAGGCTGCAGGCCCAGACGGCATCCCCAGCCGCGCCCTCAGAGCATGCTCAGACCAGCTGGCCGGTGTGTTTACGGACATATTCAATCAATCCCTATACCAGTCTGCTGTTCCCACATGCTTCAAGAGGGCCACCATTGTTCCTGTTCCCAAGAAAGCTAAGGTAACTGAGCTAAACGACTACCGCCCCGTAGCACTCACATCCGTCATCATGAAGTGCTTTGAGAGACTAGTCAAGGACCATATCACCTCCACCCTAGACCCACTCCAATTTGCTTACCGCCCAAATAGGTCCACAGACGATGCAATCTCAACCACACTGCCCTAACCCATCTGGACAAGAGGAATACCTATGTGAGAATGCTGTTCATCGACTACAGCTCGGCATTCAACACCATAGTACCCTTCAAGCTCGAGACCCTGGGTCTCGACCCCGCCCTGTGGTACTGGACTTCCTGACGGGCCGCCCCCAGGTGGTGAGGGTAGGCAACAACATCTCCTCCCCGCTGATCCTCAACACTGGGGCCCCACAAGGGTGCGTTCTGAGCCCTCTCCTGTACTCCCTGTTCACCCACGACTGCGTGGCCACGCACGCCTCCAACTCAATCATCAAGTTTGCGGACGACACAACAGTGGGATGCTTGATTACCAACAATGACGAGACGGCCTACAGGGAGGAGGTGAGGGCCCTCGGAGTGTGGTGTCAGGAAAATAACCTCACACTCAATGTCAACAAAACTAAGGAGATGATTGTGGACTTCAGGAAACAGCAGAGGGAACACCCCCCTATCCACATCGATGGAACAGTAGTGGAGAGGGTAGCAAGTTTTAAGTTCCTCGGCATACACATCACAGACAAACTGAATTGGTCCACTCACACAGACAGCATCGTGAAGAAGGCGCAGCAGCACCTCTTCAACCTCAGGAGGCTGAAGAAATTCGGCTTGTCACCAAAAGCACTCACAAACTTCTACAGATGCACAATCGAGAGCATCCTGGCGGGCTGTATCACCGCCTGGTACGGCAACTGCTCCGCCCTCAACCGTAAGGCTCTCCAGAGGGTAGTGAGGTCTGCACAACACATCACCGGGGGCAAACTACCTGCCCTCCAGGACACCTACACCACCCGATGTTACAGGAAGGCCATAAAGATCATCAAGGACATCAACCACCCGAGCCACTGCCTGTTCACCCCGCTATCATCCAGAAGGCGAGGTCAGTACAGGTGCATCAAAGCTGGGACCGAGAGACTGAAAAACAGCTTCTATCTCAAGGCCATCAGACTGTTAAACAGCCACCACGAACATTGAGTGGCTGCTGCCAACACACTGACAATGACACTGACTCAACTCCAGCCACTTTAATAATGGGAATTGATGGGAAATGATGTAAATATATCACTAGCCACTTTAAACAATGCTACCTTATATG